>NW_016107396.1:491416-501449 GCF_001604975.1 Cebus imitator
ACACACACACACACACACACACACACACACACACACACGGTCCACATTCTAATGCCTGGAATCTGTGGATATACTACTTTACATAGCAAAGGGGAGTTAAAATTGCAGATGAGATTAAGGTTGCTAATCAGTTGATCTGAAAATAACATTACTCTGGATTATCTGAGTGGACTCAATGTAATGATAAGCATCCTTTAAACTGCCAAAGGGAGTCAGAAGAGGACAGAGTGATATGACGTGAGAAAGACTCCACCTGCTTCTGCTGGCTTTGAAGAGAGAGGAAGGAGTTATAAAATCAAGGAATGTGGGCAGCCTGTAGAAGCTGGAAAAGGTTAAAAAAAAAAAAAAGGATTTTCCCTTAGAGCCTCCCTCTGAGAAAGAACACAACCCAGGTGACACTGTGATTTTAGCTCAGTGAGACCTGTGTTGGACTTCTGCCTTACAGAATTGTAAGATGATACATTGGTGGTATTTTTAGTCACTAATTTGTGGTAGTTTGTTATAGCAGCCATAGAAAACTAACACAGTTGGTCTTATCTGGGACAGTCCATCTCTGCTGCACATTGTCTCTCAACTTCCAGGACAGCAGGGGACTTGTTCACGTGAAAAGTGGGCAGGTTCCAAGAGACTGGGTAGACAGAATGGGAGACTTGTTATCTAAGCCCAGAATTGACACACCATCATTTGTGTCATGTTCTATTGGCAAAAATTCACAAGGACAATCAAGATTTAAGGAGAGGGAAAATAAACTCCACCCCTTATTGAAAGGAACTATGAAGTAGCTCAAATAAAGGAAGGAAGGATTAAGTAAAGTTTTGCAAGCCATCTACCACAAAGATGAAAGCATTCACATGAGGTTCACATCTCACTTTTATTAGTTTTTAGAAATTGGGTTTAAATTTGAACAACAGGATTATCTTGAAGATAAGAATAGTATACTCTATACTTTGAAAACAATGTATTATTTTTGAATTTCAGTAACCTTTCTTCAAAAGTCAAATTCCATTTTTTTAAAATTTAAGTTTATACTATTGAGGGTGTTCAGTTTATCCAGCCATCTAAAGCAGTGTTGTCCAATAGCAATAGAATGGGAGTCATATACGTAATTTAAAAATTTGGTAGCCACATTTTAGAAGGTATAAAGAAACATGATTCTACTCTCTAACTCCATGAGATTATTCTTTTAACTCCTGCAGCTGAGTAAGACCATGTGATATTTGTCTTTCTGTGCCTGGCTTAATTCACTTAATGTCCTCCAGTTCCATCCATGTTTTTGCAAATGACAAGATTTCATTCTTTTTTATGGCTGAGTAATATTTCATTGTGTATATTTCATTGTGTACCACACATTTTCTTTATCCCTTCCTTCATCAATAGACCTTAGTTTGAGTCCATATCTTGGCTGTGGTGAATAGTGCTGCAATAAACATGGGAGTTCAGGATTCCTGGCAACATGGCCAAAGAGGAACAGCTCTGGTCTGCAGCTCCCAGCGAGATTAACGCAGAAGGCAGGTAATTTCTACATTTCCAACTGAGGTACCCAGTTCATCTCATTGGGACTGGTTGGACATTGGGTGAAGCCCAAGGAGGGCTAGCTGAAGCAGGTCGGGCATCGCCTCACCCTGGAAGCATAAGAGGTTGTGGGGGAACTCCCTCTCCTAGCCAAGGGAAGCCATTAGGGACTGTACTGTGCACTCCAGCCCAGATACAGTGCTTTTCCCATGGTCTTCGCAACCTGCAGACCAGGAGATTCCCTCCAGTGCCTACAACACCAGGGCCCTGGGTTTCCAGCACAAAACTGGGCAGCCATTTGGGCAGACACTGAGCTAGCTGCAGGAGTTTTTTTTTTACATAGTCCAGTGGTGCCTGGAACACCAGTGAGATAGAACCATTCACTCCCCTGCAAAGGGGGCTGAAGCCAGGGAGCCAAGTGGTCTGGGTTGGTGGGTCCCACCTCCACAGAGCCCAGCAAGCTAAGATCCACTGGCTTGAAATTCTCGCTGCCAGCACAGCAGTCTGAGGTCAACTTGGGACTCTCAAGCTTGGTGGGGGGAGGGGCATCTGCCAGTGCTGAGGCTTGAGTAGGCAGTTTTACCTTCACAGTGTAAACAAAGCTGCAGGGAAGTTCAAACTGAGTAGAGATCACTGTGGCTAAGCAAGGCCGCTGTGGCCAGACTACCTCTCTATAGTCCCTCCTCTCTGGGCAGGGCATCTCTGAAAAACAGGGAGCAGCACCCACCAGTAAGGGACTTATAGATAAAACCCCACCTCCCTGGGACAGCACACCTGGAGGAAGGGGCAATTGTGGGCACAGCTTCAGCAGACTTAAACATCCCTGCCTGGCAGCACTGAAGAGAACAGCAGATCTCCCAGCACAATGTTTGAGCTCTGATAAGGAGCAGACTTCCTCCTCAAGTGGGTGTCTGACCTCCCTGTATCCTGTCTGGGAGACACCTCCCAGTAGGGGCCAACAGACATCTCATACAAGACAGCTCTGGCTGGCATCTGGCAGGCGCCCCTCTGGGACAAAGCTTCCAGAGGAAGAAACAGGCAGCACTCTTTGCTGTTCTGCAGCCTCTGCCAGTGATACCCAGGCAAACAGGGTCTGAACTGGACCTCCAGCAAACTCCAGCAGACCTGCAGCAGAGGGGCCTGACTGCTAGAAGGAAAACTAACAAACAGAAATAGTATCAATATCAACAAAAAGCATGTCCACTCAGAGACCCCCTCCGAAGGTCATCGACTTCAAAGACCAAAGGTAGATAAATCCATGAAGATGGGGAGAAACTAGCACAAAAAGGCTGAAAATTCCAAAAACCAGACTGCCTCTTCTCCTCCAA
Source organism: Cebus imitator (assembly GCF_001604975.1). NCBI lineage: Eukaryota > Metazoa > Chordata > Mammalia > Primates > Cebidae > Cebus > Cebus imitator. The sequence goes on from NW_016107396.1 coordinate 494,257, forward strand.
AGGATAGCAACTCCTTGCCAGCAACGGAACAAAACTGGACGGAGAATGAGTTTGATGAATTGACAGAAGTAGGCTTCAGAAGGTGGGTAATAACAAACTCCTCCAAGCTAAAGGAGCATGTTATAACCCAATGCAAGGAAGCTAAGAAAATGGATAAAAGAATTGCTAACTAGAATAGCCAGTTTAGAGAAGAACATAAATGACCTGATGAAGCTGAAAAACACAGCATGAGAACTTTGTGAAGCATACACAAGTATCATAGCTAAAGACTGAAGATCAACTCAATGAAATAAAGCAAGAAGATAAGATTAGAGAAAAGAGAGTGAAAAGAAATGAACAAAGTCTCCAAGAAATATGGGACTATGTGAAAAGACTAAATCTATGTTTTATTGGTGTCACCTGAAAGTGATGGGGAGAATGGAACCAAGTTAGAAAACACTCTTCAGGATATTATCCAGGAAAACTTCCCCAAACTACCAAGGCAGGACAACATTCAAATTCAGGAAATAGAAAGACCACCACAAAGATACTGCTCAAGGGCAACCCCAAGATACATAATCATCAGGTTTACCAAGGTTGAAATAAAGGAAAAAATGTTGAGGGCAGCCAGAGAGAAAGGTCAGGTTACCCATAAAGGGAAGCCCACCAGACTCACAGCAGATCTTTCTGCAGAAACCCTACAAGCCAGAAGAGAATGGGGACCAATATTCGACATCCTTAAAGAAAAGAATTTTCCACGCAGAATTTCATATCCACCAAACTAAGCTTCATAAGCAAAGAAGAAATAAAATCCTTTACAGACAAGCAAACGCTGAGAGATTTTGTCACCACCAGGCCTGCCTTACAAGAGCTCCCAAAGGAAGCACTAAACATGGAAAGGAACAAACAATACCAGCCACTGCAAAAACATACCAAATTATAAAGATCATCATTGCTATGAAGAAACTGCATTAACCAATGGGCAAAATAACCAGAAAGAATCATAATGGCAGGATCAAATTCACACATAATATTAACCTTAAATGTAAATGGAATAAATGCCCCAATTAAAAGACACGGACTGACAAATTGGATTAAGAGTTAAGACCCATTAGTGTGCTGTATTTGGGAAACCTATCTCACTCAGGGAGACTGAGGTGGGATAATTATCTGAACCTGGGAAGGTCGAGGCTGCTGTGAGCTGTGATTGCACCACTGTACTCCAGCCTGGGTGACAGAGTGAAAGACTCTGTCTCAAAAAGAAATCATACCTTCAAGATTTCATTCAAGATAAAATCATTTCCAGTTACTCTACTATAACATTTTAAAAATAAGAATATAATTATAGAGTAAACCATAAATTTGGTTTACATTTTTTTTCAAGCCAAGAAGCAACTGATTTTCCAAAATTGGACAAACTGTAATCTGCTTAAATAAGGAAATAAAAATTGAGACAAAGGACAAATTCATTGATGATTTACAGTTGTCTGGAGCTCTTACAGTTTTTCCCACAAGCTAGACAAATTAAATACAGTTACATGATACCAACATAGTTCATACTTTCTTAGTGAATCACAGCCCCTCCAAAATGAAGAAAAATATACAATTATTAGCTTCCCAGAAACTTAACATGATGTTGGCAAATTCAATAAAGTATTCACTTTGTGAGTCAGTCAGGGTGTTCTCTGAGATTTCCAAGGCGTACAGAAGCAGCAGCAAACATATTATCTTTGGCCTTCAGACCATGTGACTGGGCACCATGCAGGTTATCGACGAATGTGAGAGGATGCAGAATGAGGAGTAGGTGAGGTGTGTTCATGAGCTAACTGGGTTCTTGGTTGGACACTGGAACACCCTTTAAGTCATCAGGTGTATTTGTCTGTTCAACTTGCTATAACAAAGCACCAGAAATTTATTGTCTTAGAGCTTTGGAGGCTAGAAGGTACAAAACCAGGGTATCAGCTTGGCTACATGCACCCTCTGAAACGTATAGGAAAATCCTTCCTCACCTCTTCCTAGCTTCTGGTGACTTGCAGCTGTATAACTCCAATCTCTGCCTTTGTCATCACATAACATTATCCCTGTGTATATTTTCACATGGCCATCTTCTTACAAGGACTTTAGTCATATTGGATTAGGAACCAATCCTACTCAAGTATGGCCTCTTCTTAACTACAGGCATACCTCAAGGATACTCTGGGTTTGGTTCCAGACCATCACGATAAAGTGAATATTGCAATAAAAAAGTCACAATTTTGGGGATTTCCTGGCGCATATAAGTTGTTTGTGTGCTCGCTTCGGCAGCACATATACTAAAATTGGAACATACAGAGAAGATTAGCATGGCCCCTGTGCAAGGATGACACGCAAATTCGTGAAAAAAAAGAAAACAGAAAAAGTTATGTTTGCACTATGCTGTAATCTGTTAAGTATGCAATAGCATTATGTCTAAGAAAAACCAATGACATATTTTAAAAATACTTAATTACTAAAAAATGCTAACGATCATCTAAGACTTCAGCGACTGGTAATCTTTTTGCTGGTGGAGTGCCTTGCCTCTGTGTTGATGGATGCTGACTGATTAGGGTAGTGGTTGCTCAAGATTGGAATGACTGTGGTCATTTCTTAAAATAAAACAACAGTGAAGTTTCCCACATCAATAACCTGCGCACCAAGTTTGCCACTGTTCATAAAAGACTTCTCTGCAGCATGTGATGCTGTTTGACAGCATTTACATACTGTAGAACTTTCAAAATTGGAGTCAACCCTCTCAAGCCCTACCATCGCTTTAACAACTAAATTTATGTAATATTAGAAATCCCTTATTGTCCTTTCAACAATGTTCACACCATCTACACCAGGAGTATATTTTATCTCAAGAAACCACTTTCTTTGCTCATCAATAAGAAGCAACTCCTCACCCATTCAAGTTTTATCATGAGATTGCAGCAATTCAGTCATGTCTTCAGGCTCCATGTCCAATTCCAGTTGTTCTGCTATTTCCATTGCATCTGCAGTTAGATACTTCATCTACTGAAGTCTTGAATCTTTCAAAGTCATCTATGAGGGATGGAATAGACTTCTTCCATTCTCCTGTTAATATTTTGACCTTCTCTCATGAATCATGAATGTTCTAAATGGCATCTAAAATTAATTCATTCCAGAGGTTTGCACTTTACTTTTTCCAGATCCATCAGAGAAATCACTACGGTAGCTATTGCCTTACAAAATGTATGTCTTAAATATTATGACTCAAAAGTCAATATTACTCCTTGATCCATCAGCTGCAAAATGGATGTAGTTAGCAGGCATGAAAACATTCATCTCCTTGTAAATCTCCATCAGAGCTCTTGGGTGACCAGGTGCATTCTCAATGAACAGTAATATTTGAGAGAAATCTTTTTTTTCTAGGCAGTAAAGTGTTAAATAAACTATGTTGTAAACATTGCACTATGATCTAAGTTTTGTCATTCAAATTATAGAACACAAGTAGAGTACACTTAGCATAATTCTTAAGGGCCCTAGGGTTTTCAGAATGGTAAATGAATATTGACTTCAACTTAAAGTCTCCAGATGCATTAGCCCCTAATGAGAGAGTCAGATTGCCTCTTGATGTTTTGAAGTCAGGCACTGATTTCTCTTCTCTAGCTATGAAAGTCCTAAATGGTATCTTCTTCCAAAGAAAGCTGTTTCCTTTACATTGAAAATCTGTGGTCTAGTGTAGCCACCTTCATCAAGGATCTTGGCTACATCTTCTGGATGACTTGCTGCGGCTTCTACATTAGCACTTGCTGCTTTACCTTGCACTTTTATGTTACAGAGACAGCTTTCTTCTTTAAACCTTATAAGCCAACCTCAGCTAGTTTCCAAATTTTCTTCTGAGGCTTTTTCACCTTTCTCAGCCTTCATAGAATTGAAGAGAGTTGGGGCCTTGCTCTGAATTAGGCTTTGGCTTAAAGGAAGGTTGTGACTGGTTTGATCATCTATTCAGACCACTAAAACTTTCTCCATATCATCAATAAGGCTTTTTCACTTTCTTATCTTTCATGTGTTCACTGGAGTAGCACATTCAATTTTCTTCAATAATTTTTCTTTTGCATTCACAACTTGATTAACTGTTTGGCACAAGAGGTCTAGCTGTTGGCCTGTCTTGGCTTTGGACATGCCTTCCCCATTTATCTTAATCATTTCTAGCTTTTGATCAAAAGTGAGAGACATGAGACTCTTCCTTTTACTGGAACACTTAGTGGCCACTATAGTATTATTATGTGGCCTGGTTTAATATTGTTGTGTCTCAGGAAATCAGGAGGTCCAAGGAGAGAAAAAGAGATGGGAAGCTGGTCATTGGAGCAGTCAGAATACACAAGATTTATTGATTAAGTTTGCCATCTTATATGGCACAGTCTGTGGCACTTCAAGACAATTACAATGGTAACATCAAAGATCACTGATCACAGATCACCATAACAGATACAATAACAAGGAAAACAATTTAAAATATTGCAAGAATTACCGAAATATGACACAGAGACATGAAATGAGCAGATGCAGTTGGAAAAATGGTACTACTATACTTGCTTTATCGCAGGGTTGCCAGAAACTTTCAATTTGTAAAAAATGCACTATCTTTGAAGTTCAATGAAGCAAAGGACAATAAAACAAGGTATATCTGCAATTACAACTGCAACATCCCTATCTCCAAATAAGGCTACACTTTGAGGTACTGGGGATTAGAACTTAAATACACACACACACACACACACACACACACACACATATAGTTATGAGAGGGTACACAATCCCACCTACAATCCCACAATCCCACTGGGATTTGATTAAAATGACTGAGAGGCACTATTGTATAGTAGTAAAAACATAGACTCTCTAACGCTCATCAGCGTGGATGAACGCAGGTGAATTCCAGTTCTAGGCTTGCTGCTTAGTTGTGTGACTTCAAGCAAGTTCCTTTAATCCAGGTGCCTCAGTTTTTCTAACTATACAATAGAGGTTACAGCAGTAACTAACTTACAAGGCTACAGTGAGGATGAAGTAAATATATAAAATGCTAAACAAGGCCTACCGCATAGAAATACTATAAAAGTGGTTGCTAATTATTATTATTTTTTCTTGTGTATTGCAGCATGGCTACTCATAACTATTCCTGTCCAAATCTGAAGTTCTATTCTTCACAGAAGCAGCTATGCTACTGTTCTGTTTATCTTGTTTTTGGTCTTTATTTTATAGTTATTTTTCTTTTGAAATTAAATGGCTCTCCTGTCTCTTATGTTTAGGGCATGCACACAGATAAACTTTCTAAAGAGGAATTTAGCCACAAAAATCAAGCTGCAAAAAAAATGTTTACAGCATTGGATCCAGCCATTTTATTTCTATGAATTTATGCTAAATAGATAATTGAAGGGCAAAAGTTCTGTTATTGGGTTTTTAAAAAGAATAGTCATGTTTATAATAATAAAAATTTAGAAAAACCTATTTTTGTAATAATTGATTTTTGAAAATCATGATAGCTTAATGTGATCAAATACTATTCCATTTTACACTTTTTATTTGAGATCATCTTTAAGAAGAAACTATATTCATCATGTATTGTTGAATAAAATAAATATAAAACACTGCCTACAGCAGCAATGCTCAATAGACTTTTTGCAATGATGAAAATGTTTTATATCCACGATGCCTAATACAGTAATCATAGACATGTGGTAAACAAACACATGGCCGATGTAACTAAAGAATCTTATTTTAAACTTTGTTTCATGTTTATTAATTTAAATGTAAGTAGTCAAATGAGTCTCATGGCTGCCATAATAAACAGTGAGGGTCTATGGTATCTTTTGTTTGTTGACTCCTCTGCCCTTTTTCCTCTTTACCTTCCTTTAAAGCCTCACCTGTCTCTGTGGCTCCCTCCAGACCCCACCTTGCCAGTGATGCTCACTATTCTCTATTCTTTTTACTAAGCATCACAGATAACCAAACTAATAAATGGATCTATTCCAAAGCATAATGAGACTTAACGTACTACTAGTTTTATAAGTACTTGAAATTTAAGCAAAATTTGATCTACTGCCAAAATAGTCTCATGAAAATTTTATGCATGCAACTGAATATGGGGATGGTAAATTATTTTTGATGATACAATAGAAGACCTTCCATCCTTACTTTTTTAAATTTTATTTTATTTATTTATTTTTTTGAGATGGAGTCTCACTCTGTTGCCCAGGCTGGAGTGCAGTGGCACGATCTTGGCTCACTGCAACCTCCACCTCCCTGTTTCAAGTGATTCTTCTGCCTCAGTCTCCCAAGTAGCTGGGACTACAGGAGCCCACCAGCACATCTGGCTAATTTTTATATTTTTAGTAGAGATGAAGTTTCTCCATGTTGACCATAATGGTCTCGATCTCCTGACCTCGTGATCTGCCCACCTTGGCCTCCCAAAGTGCTGGGATTACAGGTGTGAGCCATCACGCCCGGTGCATCCTTACATTTTCAAACATCCAGTGTTTCCCTGAGGATAAGCCATTCCATGTGTTTAGGGAGGACACTGAAGCACTGAAATATGAAGAAAGAATGGAGCAACTGCAATTTTGCTGAGTTTAATTATTAGCTCTAGTGGCCTCACTGTGGATTCTGTAGGAGTTCTACCTATAGAATCAAGTCATCTAGGAACAAAGATAGTTTTACTTCTTTCTTTCCTATTTGAATCCTTTTATTTCTTTTTCTTATGTAATTGCTCTGGCTAAAACTTCCAGAGCTATGCTGGATAGCAGTGATAACACTGGGGTACTGTTCTCTTCCTGATTTTATGGGGAAAGTTTTAAGTTTTTTGCTGTTGAGTGTGATATTAGCTATGGGTTTTTTTAAAAAAAAAATAAATACCCTTTAGCATGTTGGGGAAGTTCCCTTATATTCCGAGTTTTCTAAGAGTTTTTTTTTTTTTTAATAATAAAAGAGTGTTGGGCTTTGACAATGTGAATTACTTCCAGGTCATTAATATTCAAACAGCACCTAGTATTGAGCTTTGCACAGTCAATAATTTAATAAGTGTTTGCTGAGTTAGACTGATTGAAAACAGCAAACACCAAAAACCTGGAATCACATCTCTTACATTCTTTGAATAAATTATCCTCAGAGATTTATTTGGAAAGATTGGCTTTTTTTTTCCATCCAACATAAGCCATAGAATTCCCATAAGAGTA
>NW_016107396.1:503444-534016 GCF_001604975.1 Cebus imitator
TCAGATGCATATTTCCACACTGCCTCTTGATGCTGTGGGGTTTTCCTTTTTTTAAAAAAAGTTTACATTTAGGAGGCACAAGTGCAGTTTTGTTACATGTATATATTGCGTAGTGGTGATGTCTGGGCTCTCACTGAATAGTGAACACTGTACCCAATAGATAATTTTTCAACCATCACCCTGCTCTCACCTTCCCACTTTTTAGAGTCTCCAATGTCTATTATTCCACTGTATATGTCTATGTTTACCTCTCACTTACAAGTGAGAACATGCGATGTTTGAATTTCTGTTTCTGAGTTATTTCACTTAGGATAATGGCCTCCAGTTACATCCATGTTACCATGAAAGACATTATTTCATTCTTTCTTGTGGCTGAGTAGTATTCCATGGCGTGTGTGTGTGTGTGTGTGTGTGTAGATATATAGATATATATACACAGATTGCATATATATGTGATAATGTGATACATATAATATATGTACGTGGGGACTGCATGAAGTTTGCTCCTGCTAGCAATAAAGCAGCCGGCTGGTTCCTGCACTCACCTGCACACACACACACACACACACACACACACACACACCCACCATGGTATATACCATATATATTGTATATACCATGGTGTGTGTGTGTGTGTATATATATATATATATATGTGTGTGTATAACATTATTCAACTAACACCCTAGCGGAACACCAACCTAGAAATTCTACCTGTCACCATAGGTTTTATAATGCTTTAATGTCCAGGTAGCTGGTTTATCTTAACATTTGCTTCATAAAGTCAAGGCAGCAATCGCTTTTACATTGTCATGGAAATATTCAACTGTATAGTAATACAGTGCATTATATCTTTATTAAGCCAGTTTTCAAGGTTTATAATCAATAAATGTGATAGCATCAATTTGTACTTTTGAATTTGGAAAAAGGTCAGACTTTCTATTAACCTACAAATACGGTGTGGCCACAGATACACATTGTAGTCGACAGTGCAGCTGTGCAGTTCCATTTGAGACCACATTACTGATTCTTATCCTTGTAACATATTTTCACCATGGCTTCTTTTAAGGAAGGTGACATAAATGTAAATTTCTGATCAATTTTTAAGGTGAACTAGCATAGTTTATCAGTCGTGCTGTACAGTCTCAGCTCTGTGCCAGCCATCTATTATAATCATAAGACTGCTGCTATGAAACCCCCATGAACAATTTTTACCATAAAATTATATCTCTTGGAACTATAGCCCATTGGAGTATTGTATCAAATCAATCACCTGTGAATTGTGCTAACCAGTGGTATGCTGGTAAACCAGGTCTCTGAGTGAGATTGATTGTAGTCTTCGCTGATTTCTATGGTATGAATGCTCCCATTATGGTCACTTTCAAGGTACCAATTTGATGATGCCACTGAACACAGGTACAAACTGGATCTAGCACACCACTCAAACCAACCCATCCAAGACCCAACAGCATGTATCAGAAGGGGATATTCTCCCTTTCAGGTATACTTATATTCTAGATATCTCACATTCTGTATCTGGTGACCAACAAGCCAAAGAATCTTGAAGCCTGAGGCACTGGGGTCAACTCTGGCCAGGATGGTCTTGATCTCTTGACCTCAGGTTCTCTGCTCTACCTTGGAGAGTTTGGTCCACCTTTCTGACCTGTTCTTCTCCTATTTCTCCCACCCTGGATCTCCTTCTGTCCTTGGCTGTGTCATCTAGTGATGCTCTGGTGGACCCCAGAGATGGCTGACTAGGGATCTGCTTTCTTTCTTCACTTCCATTATACTCTTGCCCACTGGTGTCAAAATCTAACTCAATTCCCCTTATTCTTAAACTGCCTTCTCCAGTTAATGACTCAAACTGCAGTTGACTCAGGCTTTGGCTACTGCAAAAAGCCCCCAAACTCTTTCCCCAGCCACTCCCCTCAGACAAGCCCCTCTAACCCCAGAGATTGGTGCTTGCTTGTGTTAGATTGGTATTTTGCTAAGCGTCCTAAATTTGATTTTTTATAGGTGGCAGTCTCACAGTTGAGGCAGAAGGATCTGTAGTTTGTCCTGCCTCCATTGCTTCCTTCCGCTAAGCCAAGACCCTTCGGGCCCCTCCCCATTGCCTCATGGCATTGTAACCTTCTGGAAGCCAGTCCTGATCAGCACTGAGTAGGACTGAATACTTTTCTCTGCCTAACATATTCATTCCTGATATTTTCAAATACAAAGGTCACTTTAAGGTCAAGAAATTACTCAAACTCTTCCATGTGTAACTATAATTGTAATACAATATTTATTGAACAACAAAAATTACCATGATTAGAAGAATTTTTTTTTTTTTTTTTTTTTTTTTTCAGACAGAGTCTTGCCCTGTTGCCCAGGCTGGAGTGCAGTAGCGCAATCTCGGCTCACTGCAACCTCTGCCTCCGTGCCTCCCAGTTTCAGGCGTTTCTCCTGCCTCAGCCTCCCGAGTAGCTGGAACTACAGGTATGCACCACCACATCCAACTAATTTTTGTATTTTTAGTAGAGATAAGGTTTCACCATGTTGGCCAGGATGGTCTTGATCTCTCGACCTCATGATTCACCCAACTTGGCCTCCCAAAGTGCTGGGATTACAGGTGTGAGCCATCGCGCCCGGCCTTAGAAGAATTTCAGAACTAATTTATATTTTTGGTTCATGACAGCCCCCTCATACATTTGAAAAGCAGTCCACTTATGACTCAGTTAAATGATGCATCTGATGGTACCAGTGCATAACAGCACAGAATATATGTCAGCTCTGGTTATTATTGCTAAAGCTGTTCTTACTCCAAACATAGGACCTCACATCCCGACTCTTGTCTCTACTCTTGTCACTCCATAACCCACATAGCAGCAGACATGATCACTCTAAAACCTGAATCAGATCAAATCACAAAACACAAGTTTGTTTAAGCTTTGCAATGTTTTCTTACTAAATAAGGATAAAATACCAACTTTTTGCCTAATCTTACAAAGCCCTGCATAATCTGGCTCTTACCTTACTAGCTTTTTTTCTGATCCTCAGATCAAGCATCCAGACTCCATAGGACCATTCCCCTTAGTCTCTTCCACCTGGCATCCTCTTCCCCCAGATCTGCTCATGAAAGTCTCCTCTTCAGTCATCAAATCTTGGTTGAAATGACATCACTTCAGAGAGGTCTTTCCTGACCACACAATTTAAATATCCATCCACTTGCTTTCAATTACTTTATCTTATTTTAATCCTCTCCACAGAAATTTTATCTTTATCTGCTATTTGCATTGCTTATTTATTCCTTTATTGTATATCTTCCCAACCAAAACATAAGCAGAGATCCTATCTTATTCACCATTGTATTCCTGTAGCACCGGATTTGTAAAACATCTACTTTATTCAGCGTACAAAACTATAAATGATATGCATTTATTGTGGCAGATTCTTTGCAATAAATTCTTGAATGTGCTTTATCTTTGACCCACTATATTAAATGACACATCTGAAATCTAACAAATAACAATCTTCATTCAACTATTTGAAACTGAAGGCAATGATATAATATCTATGTTCCACACTTAGTTAGTTCCTATGGCAAGGCTAATGAGTTCCTATTTCCCACAGTGAATGGTCATTTGATCTACCTTTACCTGGACCCCAATCTTGCAATAACCAGAATCACTGGATAAGTGCGTCATTATGTAAATGAGAAGGTATACACTATAAAACCTGGTTCTCTGAAATCTGGAATTTTAGCATTTTAAGTACTTGTATCACAGCAAGTAGATGAATTGATTTCTAGTTACTGTGGTAAAAGGAACAGATTACAATGGAGATTGAAAGCTGCTTTACATAAACAGAGCCTTCTGAGTCATGGTAGAGGGTCTTGTAGGGGACACTCAACCTAGTAGCATTGACTAAAGTCATGGAAGTTCTTGGACAAACCATATAAAAAACCTCGTCATTTTATAGCAAGTGTTTTTGCTGAAACTACTTTCACATAGGAGGCAAGTTCCTCTCCAGCATTATGTCTGTATACAGTTGACCCTCGAACAACACATATTTCAACTGCATGGGCCCACTTATACATGGGTTTTCTTCAATAAACACATTAGAAAAATTGGGGGAGACTTGCGACAATTTATAAAAGCTTGCAGATAAACCACATAGCCCGGGATTATCAGAAAAAATTTTTAAAAAATTTAAATATGAACACACAAAAATATGTAGTTACTAGTATATTTTATTATTTGCTGCCATAAAATATACAAAAATGTACTATAAAATGTTAAAGCCTGTCAAAACGTATGCACAAAACCACACCATGTATGGTGTCATTTGCAGTTGAGGGAAATGTAAACAAATGTAAAGATGCAGTGTTAAATCATTACTGCATTAAAATTAACTGTGGTCCATACTGTACCACTGCAATAATTTCATAGCCACCTTCCATTGCTATGCAACGAGCTCAAATGTCACATTATACTTTTAAAACACCATGTGATGATAATCACCTCTGCATGAGCAGTTTGTCTCTCTAGTAAATCATGAACTGCAGTATGGAGAGATCGCTCAAAGTTTGATATCTGTGAGTACAAGTCAAAGTACTTCCCTTTATTTCAGAAACCACAGCTGTGAAGTCTTCAGACCTGTTCTCAAACTTCTTTCCCTATACCTTCCTGGATTGTATATGCTGGGACATAATAGTCTCTGTCTGGTCATGTGCCCAAGTTCAGGCTAATGAGCTGTGAGCAGAAATCTGAGGAATTTCTGGAAAAGTTTTTTGGTACATCCTAGCTTGTTTTGTCAAGGATTGTAGTCTCCCATAGGTGGAAGACTAAGAATCCTATTGTCATTCTTTTTTCCTAATAGAGGGATAAGTATGAGGCTTTTAGGTACCATTTCCTGGGAATGATTCCCATATAGTGTTTCACAAATGTTAATGGGTATTTTGTGAAGAAATGAGTCCATGGCCATCTGGAAATGGCATCCATAACTCCTGGAGGTACAGTTTGTGCATTAGCTATGGAAGCATCTTATTATCAACATTTTAACATTATTTCATATGGTGTTCTCAAAACCTGTATGAACACACAAAACCACTCTTTCCTTGCCTTTATTTTAGGAACACCTTATAAGGAAGTCTGCTGTAAGGATTGTAACTATTTTATCTCACTGAATAAATGACTAGAAAGGTAGAATGTTTCCACTTGACTCACGTTATCCTCTCACTGATTAGTCTTTAAGAATGAAATAACTAGTTAAGAACCAAACACATGTATGGAATGGCTTATATTCAGTTATCTAAATACTTATCACACTATATTAGTTATTTCACATATATAGCAATTACAGACAATATATAAATAAAGCTACAGTTACATTAAAATGCGCTACAAAAATTACAATATTAAAACAGCATGGCACCAAAGAAAAATAAACATGCCAGAAATAACATAATTCAAAGTTCAGAAATAACATCTAGTACATTTTAATATACTTAGCATATCACAGAGAAGACTATAGTTATAAGGAAAAGAAGGCTTATTAAATAGGCAAAAACGGCTAGCTATTTGAAGGATATATAACATTAGTCTTTACTTCAAATTATAGTCAATATATGGTATATGTTCCAGATTGGCTAAAGAGTTTCACGTTCAAAAAAGCCTAGAGGAAAATGTGGGTAAGGAGATGCTGCGGTTTTACTTATTAGCATAAAAACTATAGAAAAAAAATACAAAGATGGTAAATTTGTGTTTAAAAAATAATGTATGGATCACAAAAGCATCCACCTCCTCCAAAATTTAAAAACAAAAATTTGGGGGAAACAGTTGCCAAAAATGTGACAGATTTCAAGTTGAAATATTAACATATCAATAATTTCTACAAACAAGGGAAAGAAAACGAATGGACTACTTATAGGGGAAAAATGTATAACAAAATATATACTTTTGAAACTTCTAAAATCATAGTCAAAAATACAAATTTAAATTTAAACATATTATAGCCTAGTATAAAATGTTTTAAATAAAAATTCTCAGTACTGTCAACAGTGTGGTGAAATAGACAAACTTATAAGTTGGAAGCAGGAAGGTCAAATCTTGCAATCTTTCTGGAATGCAATTTAGTCATGTATTAAATTTTTTGACTCTCTAATTCTACTTCTAATAAAATTATCCTAAGGAAATACTCAGATAAAAAAGAGATAGATATAAAAATTTTCATCGTGTTTTATTTTTTAATGAAAAAAATCAGAAATAGTCTATCTAACATTATATCAATCATAACAATGGCTATTGCTTACTTTGTGCCAGGCACCATGCTAAATGTTTCAATGACCACATATTAACCCACTTAATCCTTACCATCTTATAAACCTTATTTTCAGTCTCATTTTAGAGCTGAGGAAGCTGCAGTAAGGAAAGGTCAAGTAACTTGCCCAAATGTACCCAGCTGGAGAGCAGCAGAGCTGGTTTACAAACCCAGGCAGTGTGACTCTGTATTCCAGCCTTAACCCCTTCACACACCACTTCACGCATCTGTCCATATTATGGTACATGATATAGTCATTAAACTGTTTTCAAATGTTAATAATGTGAGAATATGTTTACATCACAATGGGGAGGAAAATCATGATATAAACATATATGTATAGCATTATCCCAGTTTTGCTAAGAAGCAAAATACATATGAGTAGAAAAAATTAGAGGGAAATATATATAAAGGTCAAAGTAATTATCCCTGCCTGGCAAGAAATCTGTAATTTTCATTTTTTTCTTTATATTTTATGTACTTTACAAAGTTATAATGAAGACATGTCACTATTATAACCTGTGAAGTGTAATAGGAGTCATTTTACAAAGAGGATCAAAAAGTATCCATAGAATATTTTTTGTAAGTGGATGTAACTAAGTAGGTTAAAAGTAAGTTCAAGGCAGATGAAAAGTAGAAAAAGTAGTATTTTTTGTAAGTAGATGTAACTAAGTGGGTTAAAGTAAGTTGAAAGTAATGGCAAAACTGCAACTACATTTGTATCAACCTAATATAACTGGTTATAAAATTCTAGATGTAACTAGAATAGTTTACATCCTCTTGCCTTAATTGCCTTTCTCATTGCATTCTCAAGCTAGTACTAATGGGCCTTAACTATACATACAGCAATATGAGAGCTGCAGCTATGTCTTAAAAGCTGCCTCAGAGACAGAATTCCTTCCCCATTTAGTATCTGAAACATGGCTTTTAGCACATTCTTCACAGTACTGCTGAAGACTTCTTTCAAGGGCACCATACTGCCATTGCTGAAACAAAAACATCCAGAGTTTCAGAACTCCCATCTAATGCGGGAAAGAAAAAAAAACTTATGAAAAGAAAATTTCCTTCCCTTCCCTCCTTCCTTCCTTCCTTCCTTCCTTCCTTCCTTCCTTCCTTCCTTCCTTCCTTCCTTTCCTTCCTTCTTCCCTCCCTTCCTCCCTTCTTCCCTCCCTCCCTCTTTCTCTTTCTTTCTTTCTCACTTTTTCTTTCTCTCTTTTTTCCCTTCTCTCTTCAACCTCCAATCTACCAGAGCTTCGGTTGTTTATTGTTTTGTTTCATTTTAGATTATGCTCATTTAGTTGTTATTTTCTTCTTTTACTTATTGTTTATATTTACTTTGGGCCATCATCACAACCTGCCTTGTATGATAGCTATCTTCTCATTAGACCCTTGAGTGTAGAGAGGAGTGTCTCCTAAACTGACATCCAGGCATCTTTGGGGCCCCTCAGTCTCTTTCAGGGGCTCTGGGAGGTCAAAATTATTTTCATAATTTTTCTAAGGGTTTATTTGCCTCTATGATGTGCAATACCACAAAAAGACTGATTGCAGAAGCAGATAGAATACTATTGTCTCATCTTAAGCCAGGCATTAAAATATTTTCGGAATGAAAAACAGTCCCACTTTTCTCACTTATTAAAATGCAGTTATTTCTATGAAAGGTTATATATTATATTTGTACTGTAATTAGTTTATTCTCTTTTGTTTTTGTTTTTGTTTTGTTTCGTTTTTTGAGACGGAGTTTTGCTCTTGTTGCCAAGCCTGGAGTGCAATGGCGTGATCTCAGCTCATTGCAACTTCTGCCTCCCGGATTCAAACGATTCTCCTGTTTCACCCTCCCAAGTAGCTAGGATTACAGGCATGTGCCACCACGCCCAGCTATTTTTGTATCTTTAGTAGAGATGGGGTTTCTCCATGTTGGTCAGGCTGATCTTGAACTCCTGACCTCAGGTGATCCTCCAGACTCGGCCTCCCAAAGTGCTGGGATTACAAGCGTGAGCCACCATGCCCTGCCAAGTTTATTGTTAAATAGATTAACATATGCAACAAGAAGAGCTAACTATCCTAACTACATATGCACCCAATACAGTAGCACCCAGATACATAAAGCAAGTTTTTAATGACCTACAAAGAGACTTAGACTCCCGCACAATAAAAGTAGGAGACTTTAACACTCCATTGTCAATATTAGACAGATCAACGAGACAGAAAATCAACAAGGATATCCAGGACTTGAATGCAGATCTGGACCAAGCAAATCTAACAGACATCTACAGAACTCTCCACCCCAAATCCACAGAATATACATTCTTCTCAGCATCCTACTCTAAAATTGACCACATAATTGGAAGTAAATCACTCCTCAGCAAATGCAAAAGAACAAAAATCAAAACAAACAGTCTCTCAGACCTCAGTGCAATCAAATTAGAATTCAGTATTAAGAAACTCACTCAAAACTGCACAACTGCATGGAAACAGAACAACTAGCTCCTGAATGACAACCGGATAAACAATGAAATGAAGGCAGAAATAAAGATGTTCTTGAAACCCAATGAGAATGAATACACAATGTACCAGAATCTCTGGGGCACAAATAAAGCAGTGTCTATTTTTAGCAATAATTGCCCACATGAGAAGCAAGGAAAGATCTAAAATCAACACCCTACAGTCAAAATTGAAAGAGCTAGAGGAGCAAGGAGCAAGATCAAAAAAACACAAAAGCTAGCAAAAGATAAGAAATAACTAAGATCAGAGCAGAACAGAAGAGATAGAGACACAAAAAAACTCTTCAAAAAATCAATAAATCCAGTAGCTGTTTTTTTGTAAAGATCAACAAAATAGACCACTAATCAGACTAATAAAAAAGGAAAGAGAGAAGAATCAAATAGATGCATAAAAAAAAAAAACAATAAAGGGGATATCTCCACCGATTCCACAGACATACAAACTACTATCAGAGATTACTGCAAACGAATCTAGTAACATAAACCAGTAAATCCGGAAGAAATGGATAAACTCCTGGACATTTGCACCCTCCAAAGACTAAACCAGGAAGAAGCTGAAATCCTTAATAGACCAATAACAAGGGCCAAAGTTGAGAAAGCAATTAATAGCCTACCAACCAAAAATAGTCCAGGTCTAAACGGGTTCACAGACGAACTTTACCAGATGTGCAAAGAGGAGCTAGTACCATTCCTTCTGAAACTACTCCAAACAATCCAAAAAGAGGGAATCCTTTCCAAATCACATTATGAGACCAAAATCATCCTGATACCAAAATCCGGCAGAGACTCAACAACAAAACTTCAGGCTAATATCCATGATGAATGTAGATGCAAACATCTTCAATTAAATACTGGCAAGCCAAATGCAGCAGCACAAAACTTATCCAACACGATCAAGTAGGCTTCGTCCTGGGGATGCAAGACTGGCTCAACATACCAGTTCAACATAAGTCTATAAACGTAATCCATCACCTAAACAGAGCCAAAGACAAAAATCACATGATTATCTCAGTACATGCAGAGAAGGCCTTCAACAAAATTCAACAGCCCTTTATGCTAAAAACCCTCAATAAGCTAGGTAGCAATGGAACATTTCTCAAAATACTGAACAGGCAAAAACTGGAAACATTCCATTTGAAATCTGGCACTAGATAAGAATGCCCTCTCTCACCACTCCTATTCAATATAGTACTGGAAGTTCTAGCCAGAGCAATCAACTATTCAATATAGTACCGGAAATTCTAGCCAGAGCAATCAGGCAAGAGAAAGAAATAAAGGGTATTCAATTAGGAGAGGGGGGAGTCAAATTGTCTCTATTTCCAGACGACATGATTGTATATTTAGAAGACCCTATTGTCTCAGTCCAAAATCTTCTTAAACTGACAAGCAACTTCAGCAAAGTCTCACGATACAAAATCAATGTGCAGCAATCACAAGCATTCCTATACATCAATAACAGACAAACGGAGAGCCAAATCAAGAGTGAACACCCATTCACAATTGCTACAACAAGAATAAAATGCCTAGGAATACAACTAACAAAGGATGTAAAGGACCTCTTCAAGGAAAACTACAAACCACTGCTCAAGGAAATAAAGGGGACACAAACAGATGGAAAAACATTCCATGCTCATGGTTAGGGAAAATAAACATCATTAAAATGGCCATAATGTCCAAAGTAATTTACAGATTCAATGCTATCCAGATCAAGCTATCATGGACCTTCCTCACAGAACCGGAAAAAACCACTTTAAATTTCATATGGAACCAAAAGAGAGCCTGCATAGCCAAGATAATCCTAAGCAAAAAAAACAAAGCTGGAGGCATCACACTACCAGACTTCAAACTATACTACAAGGCTACAGTAACCAAAACAGCATAGTACTACTACCAAAACAGAGATATAGACCAATGGAACAGAATAGAGACCTTGGAGGCAATGCCACACAACTACAACCAGCTGATCTTTGACCAACCTAACCAAAACAAGCAATTGGGAAAGGATTCCCTGTTTAATAAATGGTGTTGGGAAAACTGGCTAGCCACGTGCAGAAAGCAGAAACTAGATCCTTTCTTCACATCTTACACTAAAATTAACTCCAAATGGATTAAAGATTTAAACATGAGACCTAACACCATCAAAACCCTAGAAGAAAACCTAGGCAAAACCATTCAGGACATAGGCATAGGCAAGGACTTCATGACTAAAACACCAACAGCAATGGCAACAAAAGCCAAAATAGACAAATGGGATCTAATTAAACTTAAGGGCTTTTGTACAGCAAAAGAAACAATCACTAAAGTGAACCAGCAACCAACAGAATGGGAAAAAGTTTTTGCAATCTACCCATCTGACAAAGGGCTAATATCTAGAATCTACAAAGAGCTAAAACAGATTTACAAGAAAAAAACCCAAACAAACCCATTCAAAAGTGGGCGAAGGATATGAACAGACACATTTCAAAAGAAGACATATATGAGGCCAACAAACATATGAAAAAATGCTCATCATCACTGGCCATTAGAGAAATGCAAATCAAAACCACATTGAGATACCATCTCAGGCCAGTTAAACTGGTGATCATTAAAAAATCTGGAGACAACAGATGCTGGAGAGGATGTGGATAAACAGGAACACTTTCACACTGTTGGTGGGAGTCTAAATTAGTTCAACCATTGTGGAAGACAATGTGGTGATTCCTCAAGGATCTAGAAATAGAAGTTCCATTTGACCCAGCAATCCCATTACTGGGTATATATCCAAAGGATTATAAATCATTCTATTATAAAGACACATGCAACACATGTCCACTGCAGCACTGTTTACAATAGCAAAGACCTGGAACCAACCCAAAAGCTCATATATGATACACTGGAGAAGGAAAATGTGGCACATATACACCATGGAATACCATGCAGCCATAAAAAGTGATGAGTTCATGTCCTTTGTAGGGACATGGATGAATCTAGAAACCATCATTCTCAGCAAACTGACACAAGAACAGAAAAACCAAACACTACATGTTCTCACTCATAGGTGGGTGTTGGACAATGAGAACACATGAGCACAGGGAGGGGAACATCACGCACTGAGGTAATTTGGGGGTAGGGGGCTAGGGGAGGGCAGCAGAGGGGGCAGAGGTTGGGGAGGGATAACACTGGGAGAAATGCCTGATGTAGGTGACGGAGGGATGGAGACAGCAAACCACTATGGTATGTGTGTACCTATGCAGCAATCCTGCAAGATCTGCACATGTACTCCAGAATTTAAAGTACAATTTAAAAAAATAGATTAACATACAAATTTAAAAAAACAGATAACATGTAAAAATAGATTACATTAACAGTTTTTTCAGATTCAGTCTCTAATATGGCAAATGTAGATAAGTATAACTCATGTAAACAAAAGCTCACAGATCCCAAGTTTCGCAAATATTTTCACAGGCTAATTTGAAAATTAAAATATTTTAATTTCCTCCAAAATATTATTTTCATTGGCAGTCATAGATTGCCTTTCCCTAAAGTAACTTAAAGGAGCATTTTTTACCCAAAGTTTTCAATAAGATGTATAGTATATATAACTCTTCAACAAAGTGCCTCCCACACACGTCAATTTGCCATTCTAATAGGTGCCTCAGTAAAATTACAGATTAGTACATATGATCTTTCAATGAAAGCAATGTGTATGTTCTTGCTTCTCCTACTAATACAAAAAACAAAACCATCATTATTCTTTTTTGTGTTCCCATATGATAGTTCTGAACCTAATATGATTCAGGACCATATGGTACCTAGCTCTGAACTTAATAGGTGATGAGTGAGTGTTTATTAAAAGTCTTTAGTTCAACCACTGTGGTAGACAGTGTGGCAATTACACAAGGATCTAGAAACAGAAACCATATGACCCAAAAATCTGATTACTGGGTATATACCCAAAGAATTATAAATCATTTTATTATAAAGACACTTGCACATGTATGTTTATTGTGGCACTGTTTACAACAGCAAAGATTTGGAACCAAACTAAATGCCCATCAATGAGAGACTGGCTAAAGAAAATGTGAAACATATACACCATGGAGTACTACACAGCCATAAAAAAGGATGAGTTTATGTCCTTTGCAGGGACATGGATGAAGCAGGAAACCATCCTTATCATCAAACTAACACAAGAACAGTAAACCAAACACTCCATGTGCTCATAAGCGGGTGTTGAACAATGAGAACACATGGACACAAGGAGGGAAACATCACACACTGGGGCCTGTCAGGGGGTGGGGGAACTAGGGGAGGGGTGGCATTAGGAGAAATACCTAATGTAGATGATGGTGTGATGGATGCAGCCAACCACCACAGCACATTTATACCTATGTAACAAACTTGAACGTTCTGCACATGTACCCTAGAACTTAAAGTATACACACACACACACACACACACACACACACACACACATATATACTAAAAATATGCAAAAAAAGTGTTTGGTCTAAGAGGACAAATTACCTTGAATTATTATAAAACCATTTTTTAAGTGTTCATTTTCTCATAATTGACATGTTAATTACAAATTTCCATTTCACATCATTCAAATAGTTCTTCTCTTTGCTACAGGTATCATAGGAGTTTAATTCAATGTCATCTCATTTAAAATATATCATAATCCAGACTTCATAATGACCTACTGACCTTGTCACAAATAATAATAATATTTCAATATAACCATATAGTTATATAAACTATAGTTAAATAGCTAAAAATTACTACAGAGATAATATTATATTATGCCCTGCAATGTCCTTAAAAGAGCAAAATTATTCTTTTGGATTAGATGAGTAAAGATCAGGGAAGCCATACTTGAGAAGCAGTGGAGACAAACACTCAAATGCAAATCTTCATCTGGGCCTCCCATGTTGTCTAAATTGGTCTGGAAGAATCCAGAAATATTTTCTTCTGGGCTGGCCAGAATCCTCATGAGAAGAGCCCACTAATATGAGTTGGTTCTTTTCAATTTGACTTTAAAGAGTGATGAAATGGAATTCTAGGAGTAGGAAAAGAAATCCAAATAATACAAGTGTACTGAACTTGACCCATTTCAAATGTGGTTGTTTTCACCAATAAACTTCAACATCTTAGGTTATTATCTAGAAACATCAAAAAATATATTTTCCTGCAGGAAATGTTGCAAGAACCAATTAAAGGAATATATTGAGAACTAATAACCAAACCAAGATCTTACTGGGCAATCTCATTTATTTGACTGCTGTGTTATTTCACACATGTCAAAAGACAAGATTTTTATTTTTAAAAACCTAAATTTAGATTCAACTGCCTGGTTCTCCTTGTGATGTGAATTTGCCTTTGCAACCTTTCCTTGACTTATTTTCTCTCATTAATTCAACAGTATATATTGGAAAACCAGCTGCATGCCAGACAGTATACCAGGAATCACAGATTCAGAAGTGAACAGGACAGACAGGGTCCCTGACCTCACAGAGTTTACATATTATAGGGGAGTTTCTGAGCCCACATGAATATTCAAATTCAAACTATAATAGGTGTCAACAAGGAAAATATCTGCTGTTTTAGTAGCATATAACAGAACTTAATTATAATGAAATGGAAATAACGTGTATTAACATTAATCCATCACTCTTTTTTTATCCCATAAATCACTAGATAAATGTCACAAAATATACAGCATATATACCTTTAATACATATACCACTATTAGGTGTGGTCATCCATTTTCATGATCTGTCTCATAAAACTGCATACACACACATACATATATATATATATATATATACATATATATATATGTATATATATATAATCTCTTTTTTGTAGCAGCTATTTACATTACTACATAAAGATATGGACATAATGTGTATATTTTTATATTGGTGATGCTATGTTAATAATAATTATTATCAATCTATCTTTCTCACTCTTGTTTGACTTTTTACCTCAAGCACACTTTTCATTATGTTTCACTATTCAAAAAACTTGAGTTGTGAATTTTCTTATTTATTTGACTGGAATCAGGAGGAGTAGTATGACATCATTCTTAAAATGTACTTTCAAACCATATCCATTATCAGATCAAATGTTCACCTCTTCCACAGGACCTTTCTTAGTACTAAGACCCTTTACTTTCAGAGTTTAGAGAACTTTATTATGGCCTTTCCATGCCAACAAGTAAGGTTTTATGAAAACTAGTACTAATGACTATTCCACAATATTTAGAATAAAGCCTATATTACATTGAACTTTTTTCAAATTAGATGCATGATTCATTTTCTAACCAAAAGGACTAGACTTGATACATTTGTCTTTACTCTGAAGTTGGGTTTGGGAAATAAGGCTTATTATTATATAAAAAATTTAATTATCTATTTTGATAATTGACTCATGGTCTAATATCAATAAATGATAGCAGTCAACAACAAAAGAAATTACACAACTCAAAAATGAGGAAAGGACTCAAATGGATATTTCTCTGAAGAGACACATACAGCCATTAAGCATATGAAAGGATGCTCAACATTTTCCTAATACGCAAATTAGGAAAATGCAAATCAAAAGCAAAATGAGATACCTCTTTATACCCAATAGGATGGCTATTATAAAAAAGAAACAGAAAATAAGTGTTGGTATGAATGTGGAGAAATTAGAGCCCAGGTACATTACAGGTGGGAATGTAAAATGGTGCAGCCCCTTGGAAAACAGCACAGTGGTTCTGAGAAAATTAAACATTGAATTACCATTCAATACAGCAATTCAAATTCTGGATATATGCTAAAATAACAGTAAGCAGGACTCAAGCAGATATTTGTGCCCCAGTGTTCATAGCAGTGTTATTCACAGTAGATAAAAGTTGAAAACAACACAAATGCACATCAATGGATAAATGAATAAACAAAGGCCAGGCAAAGTGACTCATGTCTGTAATCCCAGCACTTTGGGAGTACAAGAGGGGTGGATCACAAAGTCAAGAGTTCGAGACCATCCTGGACAACATGATGAAATCCTGTCTCTACTAAAAATACAAAAATTAGCTGGGCGTGGTGGCAGATGCCTGTAGTCCCAGCTACTCGGAGGCTGAGACAGGAGAATCACTCGAACCCAGGAGGTGGAGATTGCAGTGAGCTGAAATTGAGCCACTGCATTCTAGCCTGGCAACAGAGCAAGACTCCATTTAAAAAAATGAATAAACAAAATGTGGTCTATATATACAATGAAATATTATTCATCCTTTGAAGAGAATGAAATTCTAATACATGTTACAATACGGAAGAACCTTAAAGACACATAACCTGAAATACATAAAAGTGACATGTTTTATATAATGATACTTCATGTATGTTTTATATAATGATACTTCACGTAAAAGTAGAGAATTACTTTATTATTGTAATTTTTAAAAGATTTTTAAATGAGACTTGTGTCTTATTTAAATAAGTGAAATAAGCCAGACATAAAAGGATAAATATTGTAATGTTTTCAGTTACGTGAGGTACCTAGAATAGTTAAATACACAGAGACAGAAAGTAGAACAGTGGCTATTAGGAACTGAGGGGAGGAGGAATTGGGGAAGTCACTGTTCAATGGGTACAGAATTGCAGTTTGAGATGATGAAAAAGTTCTAGATTTAGTGGTGATGGTGACACATCAACGTGAATGTACTTAATGCAAATAAAATTTTGGAAATGCAAATCAAAACCACAATGAAATATGACTTTACATCCATTAGGATTTCTATTAAAAAAAAACAAAACAGAAAATAAGTGTTAGTATGGATGTGGAGAAATTGAAGCCTTGTACATCAATGTGAGTATACTTAATGCTACTGAACTGTACACTTAAAATGGTTAAAATGATAAATTTTATGATGTTATGTATATTTTACTACAATTAAAAATTTTAAATGATAGAAAAATTGATGAAAAACAAGAGGATACATGCAAATATGTTAGCTATTTGGGAGCAACCTCTCTGTTTTCATACCATTGTTCATCATCAGGCATTAGACACAGCCTCTGCATGTACAGTATATTATTGATAAGCATAACAGACTCCCTAATAGGATTTTGTAAGGGCTTTTCTACAATATATTGTTTTAATTGTCAAGAAATTGGAGAGTATTTTATGTTTAACCAAAGATTACGTTTGTTCTTAGACTTTAGAGCCTACTTTACAGAATAGAAGTAGGACTTCAGAAACTTAGTTGCTCAAATCTTTTTTTGCATTTGGAAATCTTACTCCGTTTGGACAGCCAGATTTTACTATAGTATCTTGTGTGCAATAAACTGTACCTGTTTATCTGAAGTTCTTCCTCCTGGGATGAAATACCAGCAAAACAGTAGACTTTTGAAACAGGCTCAACATTAAATACAATGTGGTTTTTTCTACATGCTAAAGTACTGGCTTCATAGGAGATATGAACTTACCAAGGAGAAAATATTTTCCATTTGTATAAACTCTCAAATGAGATGAAAGGGAAATAGTTTTGGATTTCCCAAAAACTGAAGAAAGAGCTCAATTTCTTAAGGAATTTGCAAAACAATTTTGCTAATCAACACAAATTAACCTATTTTTATTATGAAAGTGTCTACTTATATCTATTTAAAGTAATAATTCAAAATAATGGCAATAAATGCCAACTTAGTACTAGTAATTGATTGTTATTAATAATTCAATGGGCATGAGTCTCATTAAGAAACCTAAAAAATAATATTAGAAAAGGGATATTGTCTCTACTTTTAGAGAAGACCATAAGTGGAGTAGGATAGTATAAACCACTTCACTTTTTAATTTTTATTTATTTATTTAATTTTTTTTTGAGACAGAATCTTGCTCCATCACCCAGGCTAGAGTTCAGTGTTGCAATCTCAGACCACTACAACATCCATCTTCCAAGTACAAGCGATTCTCCTGCCTCAGTCTCCCAAATAGCTGGAATTACAAGTGTGTACCCAGCTAATTTTTGTATTTTTAGTAAAGAGAAGGTTTCACCATGCTGGCCAGGCTGGTCTTGAACTCCTGACCTCAACTGATCTGCCCATGTCATCTTCCCAAAGTGCTGGGATTACAGGCCTGAGCCACTGCACCTGGCTGCATCACATAGACCTCTCAAGGAGGTCTTAAATTTGTAGGAATAAATAATAAAGAATCTCTTGGCCAAAATTTGATAGCTCTTGCAGCTTAATTTTAAGTGTAACAGAAAAGCATTGAACTCAAAAGCATTATACGCCAATGCCTTTTGAATGAAAGTGAGGAAAAAGGAATATCTGACTATGTGAGTGTCAAAGTAGAGAGAGAAGTAAATAGAATTATTGTCAAAGGAAAATATGTACACCTTCATTTGGCAGCCTATACTGAGAATTGGACACCTGAGAATCTAACAATTTCTTGTTTCTATTATTAGCATGTGAAATCTCAAACACAATCCATTTCTTACAAATACCTGTTGCTTAATCTCAGTGTGCTTATTCCAGTGCCTGATCTTTAGTAATGCAGAAATCAAAGGAAAAATATTAAAATGTATTTTATCACATTCTACCCAATACGATATGACTTCATTAATGATAGGTTCTCTAAAGCCAAAGAGAAATTTTTGCTATATATAGAATGAGACCTAGGACTTCTTTTGTCAGATTTTTATGTTCTTTTTTATTTGGGCCAATGAATATAATACAAACTAATTGAGCAAAAGTACAGAAATGTACCAACAGGTTTTATTTTCGATAGTATATAAACAGGACTACATTGTCACTTTACACCCAGCTCGCCAGCCATCTCAGATTGGAAATGACCCATTTTCAGTAATTAAGATAGAAATGAGTTTTGATTTCAAGCATTTCCCATGTGCTTATGCAGTCTTAAATTTTAATACAACTTTGAGAAAAATCCTATGAGATTTGTTCTAAATCAACTCACATTCAAAAGATAAGTTGTATTTATGTTGATACTCATTAATACTCATGATTAGCATTTAACACAGCTATAGACACAAATGGGAAGGACATAGTTTGATTTTAATGCCTAAAAACTAAGTCCCTGTAGTCCTCTTTTCCTTAAGCCTTAGTCAAAATTAATTTCTTTTTAAAAATAATTTCTACTTTTATTTTAGATTCAGGGGTACATGTACAGGTTTGTTACAAGTACTGGGTGAAGCTGAGGTTTGCAGTACAAATGATCCCATCACCTAGGTAGTGAGCATAATACATAATAGCCCAATAGTTAGTCAACCCTTGCCTCCCTCTCTCCCCTGCTAGTCTTCTGCAGTGTCTACTGTTGCCATTTTTATGTCCACGAGTTCCCAGTGTTTAGCTCCCACTTTTAAGTAAGAACATGCAATATTTGGTTTTCTGTTCCTGCATAATTCACTTGGATAACAACCTCCAATGGCATCCATGTTACTGAAAAGGACATGATTTCATCTTTTTATGGCTGCGCAGTATTCCATGGTGTATATGTACCACATTTTCTTTATTCGGTCCACCATTGATGGGCACCTAGGTTGCTTCTATGTCTTTGCTACTGTGAATAATGCTGAAATAAACATACAAGTGCATGTGTCTTTTTGGTAGAATTATTTATTTTCTTTTGGAGATTTACCAAGTAATGGGATTGCTGGGTTGACTGGTAAGTTCTGTTGTTATAATTTTTTTGAGAGATCTTCAAACTGCTTTCCACAGTGGCTGAACAAATTTACATTCCCATCCACAGTGTATCAGTATTCCCTTTTCTCCACAGCCTCACCAGCATCTGTTGTTTTTTGACTTAGTCAAAATGAATTTCTAAAACTTAACTTCTAGGCAATTATCAATTATATTCTGAATGAAAGGGAATCTTCTGGTACCCTTCAATCAGCTAAGGAACATATGGTTATCTCTTCAGATTTCTGGATTGCAGATATTAGGAATATTTTTCATGATATGTGTTTGGACCAGAGAGAAAGAAATCAGAGATATTGATTGATTTATTTAGACCATAGAGCAACCCCAGTACAGACCTTCATTTTCCTGCTGAATGTAAGAATCATGACTTAAGTCCCAGTTCTAAACCCAACACTAATATAAAAGGAATGGCTAAGTCCAATGAACCCTTAGCATCAACATATTAGGACCAACTAACTTTTCTTATCTGTTAAGTTTTTCACTATTGTTGAGTCTGACGGGTAGACTTGACTGAGTGACGGATGAAAAACATATACTGACACAGGCTTGCCAGTCAGTGTAGCCAGGGGCCCTCTGCCAAAGTCAGCAGTGACCCCCATAAACCAGCAGCCTTCACATTTATTTAGTACAGATTAAATGACAAAGTTCTCAAGTAAACACCATTAAAGGGTAATTAACTTTGCCGACCCATCAAGTAGAATGTTCAAATGTTGGTCTTAGTACCACATGAGTAAACAAGCTATTTAGATAAACTCCTCTACATTCCCTTGTTATCTGCTCTATGCTATTAGCTCAAAGTAAGAGGATTAGGCTGCCTTCAGCCATAACCTTTCTCCAAGGCTTTTGCAAAACCTTCTGGTCTTCCAAGAAGGTTTGCATTTTCTAAAATTTTTCCCACCTTTGTGACCAATCTCCTATACACTATATGAACGAGGGTGGTTGAAGCAAACTTCACACTAATCATTTCTGGGATCAATATAGTATGATAATTTGCATGTAGTCAATCACAGCAAAGATGTGAACCGAAAACCCCTAAGGGAAACAATAACAAAAAGGGAGTTTACCCAGCAGCGATGTCCAAGGGAGAGAATACAGTCATGGGTTCTTAGTTTCTGTTGCTGGTTGGGCCAGTAAAGCCCCTTCCTCATCCCTCTTTTCCACTTATCACTAAAGACAGAAACTAAAAACCATGGCTTTGGGCTGCTAAAAGTCTAAAACAAAACAAAACAGAACAGAACAGCAACAACAACAAAATAAGGATTTGGACAAGCTTGCTAAAGGATATGAAAACTCTGAGCTTTCATTATTAATAAATAAGTATGCTGCTCCTGCTGCAGGGAACATAATGTGCCACCATTCTCCTGCAGCTGGAAGATCAAGTTCCTGCCACAAGGTTCTGGACCTCACTTTGAAGGAAGTCTTTTTACAGGATCCAGCTCCAGCCCCCATGGTGGTGTAGGCAGGAGAGAGACCAAGAGCATCCACATCTA
This sequence comes from Cebus imitator, assembly GCF_001604975.1. NCBI lineage: Eukaryota > Metazoa > Chordata > Mammalia > Primates > Cebidae > Cebus > Cebus imitator. Next base: position 524,421 of record NW_016107396.1, read on the forward strand.
CACAATAAGGCACCTAATTGACTCATACATTTTCCTATCTACATTTCCTTGCTTTTAACCACTACCTAAAAGGGAGCTTTTGTTTAAATAAAGTAAATGAATTTATATTGGATAACTCTTTTTATATGAAATAATCCCATAATAACTATAAGTAATTTGAAAAGGCACTCTCTGGTCAGTTTTTACTTATTATGTCGAAACCAGTGGAATAAATATAGTATGGCTCATGGTAAATTTGAGGCTCCTGTAATTTGAAAATACCTAGGGCATTTCAACCTAACTTTTCTAATATCACAGACTTAGCAGAGCACATGCTAAAATCCAGGCTATTTACTTTCCAGCTCAGCTCTTTTTCTATTCCATGACATGTATCCCATAAAAAAATTCCCTCATTACCAAGACCAAATTACATAAATTACAAACTTATAATTTTTGTTGGAATTCAGTGGGTGAAAATATTTCCTAGAAGACAAAGATTGAGACTTTTCCATGATTTTTTTTTACCTTGGCATCCTAATTTTATTTAATATATCAAGCGAGAAATAGAAAACTTAAGTACCATTTTAAATAATTTTATTGGCATACCCAACCAAAATTTCAGTGGTGAAAAGTACTGAGCTGAAGTGGTGAAAAATATTACACGGCCTTTTACATAAAATTACACATCCTTAGTACTAAGTTATATTTTAACATCTTGAAATCAGAATGTGTCTTAAAACCAATGTGTTCACTGTCACACACAAAAATATATTTAAATCAATAATAGATCTTGCAACCAACATAAACACAATAATCTGCTAAGCCATTACATTTTGACTCTATAAAAGAAATGAAGCATCGTATCTGAGATCCTAGGAAAGTCTATGTAATTGAGACTCTTTCTTTTTATCCTATAACTTCTGGCAGAGAGTTTAAATCTTTCATTTTTCTTTTTATTAATCAATACTCTCATTGCAATGTTCTTCTCAGTCAATGAAGAAAGCTGAAGTGGTCATTGCAGAATATATGTCTCTCATGTTTTCCACCATAAGTTTCTTTTCTTTTTTCAGTCATAATTCTAATGTTGATTTACAGAGTTACAGAAAATGTCCCTCAGAGTCCCATTAGAGAGAGACTACTATTTCTCCCCTCAGCACACTCTGGCTTCATCCCCTTTTGGAGTTCAAAACTAGCCTGTCTCCTGGACATACCCAGAGACTATGAAATATTAGGTTGGTGTAAAAGTAATTGCAGTTTTTTATTCCTGGCAATGTTCAAGGTCGAAGCCAGGAAGGAACTCCATAAATTCCCCAATGCTGAGAAAGGAGAAAACACTCATTTTTCTCAGGCAGAAGAGGGTTCTCAAGTAACCACCATCACAGCTTTGGGGAATATGCAAACCGTCTTTTCTTTGGACTAGAATGATGCCATAAGTCTTACCTGTTTAGTAAGGGATTTCCTGAATGTAAACAGGACTCTGAAGCCAACCATCCATCTTTCTCTAGCTATACTTGCTTTAACCTTTCTATACAGGCTCCATTGTCAAGCCCTTGTTAATAATACGCTGGATTAATCTTAAGTTCTCTACCTCTTTGGGAGGGGTGCACTCTATGTAAAATAATATTTGTGAAACATTAAAGTTTGTGAGTTCTACCAAAGCTGTTTCTTGGTAAGCAGGGTTTGGATTCTCGTTTCCAAATGTCACCTCCTTGGAAGCTGAAGTAAAATCACCCATTCAGGCACATACAATCAGTCCCCTTCCCTCACTAAAATAGTCCTTAATGCTTTTCTCTGCATCCTAACCCCTTCCTTCCACAAATTCTCTCCAGACTAAGGGGAATGCTCTGCACCTGTAGCTTCTGTCCTACCCTCATCTCTCTCACTCTCTGAGTAGGGTTCATGTAACATATCTAATGGCGGCATAAAATGAAAAAATGCAAAGAGGGAAGAAGTGTGAGTTCACTGAATTATTTCTTGACCCTTCCCTGCTCCCCTGCTGCCCTTTCTCCAGCATTGTCATCGGCCCTCCCTGCTGTGCCCAGGCCAGTCCTTTCTCTCCTCGCCTGCTCTGCTCCTGAAAAGAAAAGCCTACACGTCAGTCTATTTCCCCATCCCAATCCCACATAACACCAACAACTGCAGCAAGATCCAACTCTACCTCCCCTTCAGGACCTAAATAACAAAAGCAAAAACAACCAAAACAGAGATGAGAGGGACTAGAAAAGAAACGTTTTTATGCCTGTTTTGTCTCACACAGTTCTAAAGCGAAAACAAAGACAAAAGCAAAATGAATTAAAAAACACGGAATAAAGCTAGGAAATCTTATGAGAACATTTTCACACACACACACACAAATTGTCAAAAACATTATGATAAGTTTTGTAATTGTATTAGTAGAATATTCCATTTCAGGAGAATGATATACTTGAAAGGCCCTTCTGCATGAGACTGAGGACCTAATTTTAAAACCTCATTTTTCACTTGGCAGAACACCTGCATACACTCTGAAGCCAGGTTCAGCTTAATTCTTGACTCTCTTATTTGCTATCAGGGTGACCTTGGAAAGTTATTTAATCTTCTTATGGCTCAGTGTTTAGTAATCTGAGAAAGATGATACCTACCTAATATGGTTATTAGAGAGGAACAAGTAAACTGATACAAATTAAGCACTTAGAATGATACTTGGCATAGTAAGCACGCAGCAAATATTATTACTATTACGATTATATGACACTTTATTTCCTATTTTAAATTTTAATTTAAAGTTCTGGGGTACCTGTGGAGGATATGCAGGTTACATAGGTAAACATGTGCCATGGTGGTTTGCTGCCCCCTGTCAACCCATTACCTAGGTATTAAGCCCAGCATGCATTAGCTATTTTTTCCAATGCTCTCCCTCCTTTCGCTGAATGGCAGGCCCCAGTGTGTGTCGTTCCCCTCCGTGTGTCCATGTGTTCTCATTGTTGAGCTCCCACTTATCAGTGAGAACATATGGTGTTTGGTTTTCTGTTCCTGTGTTAGTTTGCTGAAAATAATGGCTTCCAGCTCCATCCATGTACCTGCAAGGGACATGATCTCATTCTTTTTTACGGCTTTCATTCTTTTTTATGGCTGCATAGTATTCCATGGTGTATATGTACCACATTTTCTTTATCCAGTCTACCATTGATAGACATTTCAGTTGATTCCATGTCTTTACTATTGTAAATAGAGCTGAAATGAACATATGCTTGCATGTATCATTGTAATAGAATGATTTATATTTCTTTAGGTATATACCTAGTAAAGGGATTGCTGGGTCAAATGGTGTTTCTGCTTCTGGATCTTTGAAGAATCGCCACACTGTCTTTCACAATGGTTGAACAAATTTACATTTTCACCAATAGTAACATATTATTTCCAAATAGGTTGCAAATTTCCAGGCATCCTTATGAACTAGAATCTGTATAGAAGATAGGGACTTTCGTTAATTTCTTTGAGAGAAAATTTTAGGATAATGTTCAAATTTGTATTAAGTAGAATGATAGATTGTTCTCTTTATGTACAGCTAATAAATAGCAAAAAGAAGTAATCTATTTGAAAAAGCTAGTATGTAAATTTGACACAAGACATCTTTAGGGGCTGAAACATGGAATTAGCTCTTGGGAGATTACATGCGGTATTTTCTTCTGGAAATATTAAGAAAGGAACAGCTAATTCTTTTTTCTGGATGCCTTAAAGTTCACCAGCTTAAAGGTAGACTATTAAGTGAATCTTATGAGGTTCCCTTGAGCCTTCTTACTCCATTTTGATACAGGTACGCGTGATCGGGCTCTTAGAAGTTATCTCTATGGCCCTTTTGGTTTAAGGCCTCATGAAGCCTTCAATTCGGCTCACCCCTCCCTCTATCTAACATGAGTTTTCAGGGAATGAATAGCATTTCAACACAAGAAATGACTGATAGTTTCCAGGGCCTCTTGTGGTTACTATAATTTTAATCATTATACTGGGCCAGGGCCAGGCCTACTGCAGCTAGATGGCAGTGAGAAGGAAACCACTGCAGTACGTTAATTGGGATAAAGCAAATAATCCCTTAATTAGCGTAGATTTTGTGTGTGCTAAGGGGCCTTTGTCCCAGCCTGTTAGTGTCAAATGGTAGGAGACTACATTAACTCCATGCAGTTTCATGGCCTTGTGACTTAACAGGTTCTTGTGGTGGCCAGATTGACCACCCACCACTGCTGGCCCTCTGCTTTGCCACATCACAGAGCGTCAAAGAGCCAATCTATTCACTTACGTCCTTGTCTGTTAAATATCCAATAAAGTACTGAACTAAAGAGAATAAACTTGAACAAGGGGAAGTTCTTCTAACCCAGACTGACCCTTTGTTAGTTACCCTACTTCATTTACCATTTGGTGTTGAGAATGGGTTTTACATTATGTCAATTCAACCAGATAGCTTCATGAAAGTCTATTTAGGTTGGGAAAATAACATGCATGCCAGGCTCCTTGCCATTTCAATAATACCCAAACAATATTAACATGATGGAAGCTAGAAAAAGAAAGTTATGATGCTTCCATCATCCAGAATCCTAGCGTGATGTGTGGAAACCCTTCTTTTTCTCCAATACCACCAAGATTAGGCAAATGCAAACTCAGTTATCAGAAACCATTTCCCCTTTTAATTCGAGGACCTCTCTAATTTAAAGCTATTTTCTGCATCCACACAAAAAGCTTCCTCCTTACCCTTAATGTATTGGGTATGAAGCAGTAACGATGTGCCAAACGCTATGAAAGACATAATATCTTTCAGCATTGCCTACTGAATTCACAATCTACACTACAGCTGGCTGCAATAGCTAGAAGCTGTCACCTGAGATTTTTCTGCCTTTGGAGGTGGTCCAATGAGAAAACTCTTCCCATCAAGATTGTTAGGGTCAGCAATACCTCCTTGAGAACACTTGTTCAGGTGACATTTTACCATTCCAGTGATAACATTAAGGGGATATAATACAGAAAAAGCAATCCCAGGAATGCCACAGATTCCAAGAGAATCAGACTGCCTGCCTATTTACTACCTGACAATCACAGCCTGGGAGCCCAGAGCCTGTCCCTTTGGTCATGCTTTGGATCTAATAGAATCTCCTATGTCTTTGAAATTAACCTATGAAAAGGGCATTATGCTCACAATGCACAGAGCAGATCTGAATTAAATTTCTTTGAGACCTAAAGTAGAAAACTCTGAACCCCTTCCCCTTTCCCCTCTTCCATTCTTTACCCTTTTTAAATTGCCATAACAATGACAAAAAATGCTTTTCTCAGTATTATTTCATGCTGCCCCTCTGCCCTCCCCACCTCCCCCCAATCTAAAACACTAGGAGTCTCTGGCCTCAAGGGTGCTAGTCTGTCACCTTAGAGACTGTTTCCTTACGAGGCCATGGAGTGGCAGAGGGCATACCTTTGCTGCATACTTTGGCAACCATGAATTGCTGAGTGCTGCTCTCATGAATGGGAGTCTTTCACTGCCATCTGGACATGCCCACAGGCATAAACATTTATTTTTTTCATGAAGAGGACCAGGGAATACACGTTGCATCAGTAAGCCTCCTGAATGACAAACAAAGCCATCTCATATATTGAGACAGCTATAATCACATCACAGTTGATATAACATTAAGTCTGTCTCTAATGGCATTGCTTCCAGACAAGGTCAAATTTAATGTTCAGTTTAGACATTCTTCAACTTTGTCAGGCAAGCAATGTGAATTAGAAAGAGCTATGGAAAGCGGGGTAGAAAGAGGCTGTCACTGTGCTATGGGAGACCACTGAGTTTTACCCAAGTATAAACATTACAGAGTCAAGGAGGGACTGTTCATACCTCACTAGCATTTCTCTAGGTAGAAGACCAAGAGAAGGGATTCTTTCCCTTGGCTTGGCAAAATAAGACTGGTACTTACTTCATTCAAAGGCATTTTTATGGTCTTCATAGACAAACATTACAGATGAAATTCTTAACATATTTATAAGAGCATAGACTTTGTACTTGTTTGGGAGTGGCAGGGGGGAGAATGTGACAAGGGCTCTATTATGTTTTTCTGTAAACAAAGTTGCCATGAACTTGGAATTCGATCACATCCAGCTTTAAATTTTATTATTCAGTGTGTCTACTGTTTTGCTTGGACTTTGGCATAAAACTTTTAAATAATTTACTGAAAATTTTTAGTAATTTTTCTGCTGTTACAGATATAAGTAATTTACATCTCTATCATCAATTTTCTCAGGTATGAGGTCTTTTACATGTCCCTAGTTCATTCATACACACACAGGGACAGAAGCAAAATACAGAATTCCAGCCATACTCATCTTACATAACAAAAATAAAAGTCTCCCTGGGAACCAAGGCTTCTCATAGAAAGAGATGAAGGAGAGAAATCTTAGGCAACAAACAAACAAACAGAAAAAACCCACAGATAATAATATTCCTAATATGGCAAAAAGGGCAACAGGATGAAAGAGCCAAGAGCTGTGGGCCAGGGAACAAGTAGGTGTCAGTTTTAAGAATTTTGCCACTTGTGAAAAAGACGTGTCTCCTAAAAATCTTTATGGACTGATGAAAGGAGCAGGGAGATGGCCAGCTAAATTTTTACAAAAATTATATCACACCGAACACTCTTGCCACAACCACTGATTAATCTGGTCTGGTCTCAAACATGACTTGGAATGGAATTGGGAAGTCTGTAACAATATACCCTTTTATCATAACGAGAGGTGATATTTTTTCCTTGCTTGATGATAAAGATTTCCAGTTCAGTAAAAACCTTTGTTGACCAGATATAAAAATGTTCCTTTTCAGCTGTTAAATTGACCCTGGGCTTTTTCCTCTCCCTCCCCGCTCTGCCTTTTGCCTTTAAAAGTTCAGGATGTCTCAAACAGTAACTGTTACATTCTGTCTAGCAAGGCTGGATTGTGGACAGTGATCTAACCTCCTGGAAAAAACATGGAGTTCACCCAAAAACTGAGAGAGACATTTCTCGCCCCAGCCGCCAGCTCATAGGTTTCAAAGCTCTGGGACAGACCTCATGAACAGCTTGGGGCTTTAACGTGTAAGCTGGCAGCGCCAACTCAAATACAGAAAGCACTTCAGCAGGTATAAACAGCAGCCACACACCAGGCCAGACTCAGAGGAAGGTGGGTGGGGGGAATCAGCCAGCGGCCCTTGCCTGCATCACTCTCCCTCAGCCTTCTGTGTCTGGGGACACACAGAGAAAAATTGGACACACCCTCATTGGATAACAAATTAAGAGAATCAGAAGTCTCAGATTAAATGATTAAATGAATATAGAAATATCTTTCCTCTTGAAAAGCAAGAGATCTTGCTAGTGTGTACACACACACACACACAGAGAGAGAGAGAGAGAGAGAGAGAGAGAAGCATCTTTGCAGCAGTAAGTCACCTATAATCATTTCGAATTGCTTGAAAGCAACAAAATTAGCCTTTGATGGGAAATGTAGAAATAAAGACACTTCTTTCTCCTCTGGGGACTTTCCTCTTTTTCTTAGCATAGTCTCAGTGTTTACCCTTTCCTCTGGGCCGACCACACTGTTTTAAACATGCTTGGCTTTCCATATGTTGATATTTATTGCTGGTTTCAGCTTTCAATGCTGACACAGACACCAAATCTCAGTGCTTCTAGATCAACGTGTCTGATTGTACACTTGGAAAACAAAAGAGAATGTTCCCACCACTGAGGGAGAAATCCATCAAACTTATAGGATATAAAGTGACTGGACTTACCTGGAAGCATTCCCTCTGCGCCCTGAGATTTTTAAAGCAAGACAATTAACCATTACAGGTGCTACTCATTTTCATCAAGCCGTTTTCTAACACGAAGGAAGCACATTCCCTTCCCCAAGCAAGTTTGTTGACTAATATAGCTTCTTATAAAGAGAATATTTATTTTTAAGCTTATATTTCTTTATACTTTTACCCTATTTTCTATTTAGTTGAAGTTCACTTAATAAACTTTATTTCAATAACTTTAAAATTGCTTTTCATTTACTTACTCAACCAGCATTTACTGAGTGCCCACTAAATGCACCACGTTGCTCTTACAGATATAAGTAATTTACATTCCTATCATCAATAAACATAGCGCCTAATTGGAAAAACAGTCTTTGAAATTATGCATTATAAAGTTTGCAATACAAAACCCTTAAATCACTCAAATATTATATGCACGAATTACCACTAAAATATTTATGGAAGCACATACTGCATTCTGAACTCTCCCCTTAATTTTATGGAAGTACAAGTCACAGAAATCATGTTCCCTGCTACAAAAGGACTCACAATCTACCTGATTAAAGCACATTTTACTTGTTTCATGATTTATATGTTAAGACATATATGAAATGAACATCTCTCTAAAAGCCACAGACTCGCAATATCATAGCCTGTTATACCTAATAAAAATTGACAGGGTATGCATATAGATATTTGCCAGCCAAATTCTTAATGATAGAGTGCGATCTCTCTAAATTAAAGAAACTATGTAGGACAATTCAAAATCATTTTGGTCATTAGCTCTGACTGGAGCTAAATAGAAGAAATGTGTCCAGTTGGTGGTGATTGACTTCTGCTTTTCTAAGTTATCAAAATCCAAAGATGTACAAAGTACTTCATAAAGGGTTCATCTGTTTCTATTTTAATTCTTTTTATTAATTTAGTAAAAACTTGACTCTTACATCACTAAGAAGCCATACTTCAAAATAAATTTAATTTTATATTGGTTTTGAACTCTTCTAAATGACTTCTCAAATCTAGATGAAGCTATTTGGCTTTTTAAATAAAAACACTCAGTGTAATGAGATTGTTTCCCTATTCATAGATATATAGAGCTAATTCACTTTATAGAGCTCTGGGGGAAAGATTTTTTTTCATTTGACTTATTTGTAAGTTGAGAAAATCCAAGCTTAATGGAATCACTCATTTGCTGTATCACTGATTTAGTTATATTGTGGATCCAGCTTTAAAAATTCCCTAAATGTCACTTGAGTGAAATTAAATGCACCATGTGAACTACATTTTGCTAACAGATCCTGTGCTCTCAACAAACAGCAAGAAGATAGGAAGAGTACAATGGTTTCTTGCTACTTTTACTTGACTTTCTGTTGCTCAAGTCCTCTGTGATCTCAGAGGGGAATCTAGATTTATTGAGTCTATACTGAATCAGATATTTTAGAGCCCATGGCATATATCATCTCTTGCATGTGTTATCTTCTTATTTCAGATGCAGAAAGAGATTCAAAGAGGTTAAGTATATTCTCAATGTCAAACTGCTAGTTAGGAGTTAGAGAGAAAATTGCAATCTGATTAGTCCAAGATCTGATGTCTTTCCAATACACTGTGTTCAGTTCTTTATTCCAGACTTTAATATATCCACGTCATATTTGTATTAAAATGTACAAAATTTGTACCTCTGTGTAGTATAATAATTCTTTTTTTCCCCATTTATTTATTTTATTACATTTTAGGTTTTGGGGTACATGTGAAGAACATGCAAGATTGTTGCATAGGTACACACGTGGCAGTGTGATTTGCTGCCTTCCTCCCCATCACCTACATCTGGCATTTCTCC
>NW_016107396.1:538714-571409 GCF_001604975.1 Cebus imitator
TCTTGGTTTTCCTTCTGACAGCCTGGCCCCTCTGCTGTAGGTCTGCTGACGTCCACTCCAGGCCCTGCTTGCCTAGGGATCACCTGCAGCAGCCTCTCGCTTTCACTGGGAGCTGCAATCCTGAGCTGTTCCTAAACAGCCATCTTGGATCCCAGATCCTTAGTATAATGATTCTTAATTGGCCACCAACAGAAAAACATGATGTTAAAAATGAAATATTAAATTCAATCTCTTTAATAGGAAAAAGACAAGGACATATATTATTGACATTGGTATTCAACATTATTCAGGAGATTGTGGATAACACAAAAAGTAATAAAAGAAGAACACATATACATACATATTGGAAAGAAAAGATAAGTTGTACATTCATATGTAGACATGATTATACATCAAGGAAATTTATGAGAACCAAGTATAACATTGATTTCAGAAAGCTATTCATGTTTAAAATAAATATGTGTAACTATCACTATTTGTCTTTTTATATCAGCAATAATTGTTTACTTGAGCCAGTATCTGGAAAATTCCTATTTACACCATTAAAAACAATTTAAATGGAATAGATATAAATGTAGCATAAATGGGATAAAACTAATATATAAAAACAAGAACTATAAGACATTAATGACTTATACACAAAAAGACATGAATAAATGGAGCTATCACGTTCTTCATGTGTATATCATGGTAAAAGTCCTCACTATTATAAAGATGTAAGTTACCTCCAAATTAATCTATAAATTGAATGCATTCACAATAAGATTATAGATGATATTGACAAATTGATTCTAAACTTCATGTAAAAATGAAATATGTAAGAAAGGTAGAGCTTTTTAAAAATATTTTTTAAAATCCATGGTAATGAAAGGAGTATGATAAGAGCAAAGAAGTAGTCAATTTGACTGTATCAACCCTAAAACTTCAAAATATATCCATACAAACAAGGGCATATACCAAGACAATTGACAGCATGCAGAAAAACATTGTAATTATATGTATTACAGACATAATTTAATGTTTAAAGTGCATTGTGAACAGAATATCTGAACCAAATCAGTGAGAAGAATACTAAAACAATGACAAAAATAGAAAAATGAGCAAAGCTTATAAACTGGCTTTTCACAGACATGGAAATACAAATGGCCAAATGAGTAAGTAAAGCTGTTCAACCATCCTGGAACTATTAAAATAAAAATAAAACAACCAGGAGTTTTGGGTTTTTTTCCTCCAAATGGCTGTAAATTTTAATGATAAACTTTGAGTTTGTAGGGAGAAAGAAAAATGTCTATGATTGTTACTTAGGTGTATAAACTGATACTGACTTTCTGGAGGATAATTTGACAATTTGACAATGGCTTTAAATTTTAAATGTGTGTATCTTTAAACCAAGCAATTTGCTTTCAGTAGGTTTTAGAGAAATGTGAACCAAAACAAGTATGTATCAAGAGTTTCATGACAATGTTATAACGCTGAAAAATAGTAATCCCCTAAGGACCCATCAAAAGGGAAATCATTAGATAAATAAAATATATCTATGCAGTGGAACAATTTGTAACAAAAAGAATGAAGAGGATCTACTTCTATGAACATGGATAGACCTCAAAACAGAGACATTAAAGGTAAATACATGCCATTCATTATGCAAGTATTTACAAAAGGAAATTAAAAATAAGAATATATCAGATGAGTAGTAAAGCTTAAAGAAAGATGTGTATATGTATATATATATACACATATACATATACATATATGTGTACATATACATATACGTGTATATATACATATATAGATGTATACATATATACAAATATATACACATATACGTGTGTGTGTGTGTGTGTGTGTGTGTGTGTGTGTGTGTGTGTATACACATCTCAGATCTGAGAAAATAACTGAGAAAGGAACTAGAACTTTTGAAAGAAAGGGACCAATATTATTATTATTTGGCACTTTTATGAAAGGATATATACATATATATATATATATATATATATATATAATGTGTATATAAAGATATAATACTGAGAAAAGAACTAGAAATTTGGTGAAAAAAGGGACCAATATTAGTATTATTTGGTTCTTTTATAAAAGGATATATCATATGTACGTAATGTTCAGAATGGCTTAAGGTTGATTGCCTGCAAATTGACAAAAAATTCAATGCAATATCAAACTTAATTGCCTTTCTTTTTAGAACTTGACAATTTATCATATAAGGAAAAAGAACCTGAAATGTAGCCAAGCCTTTTTGTAATAGAGTAATGAGGGAAAAAAATAATTAAGACAGTATGGTATTAGTATAGAAAAAGGCTGGTAGATTTAAGGAATAGAGCAGGAAGTCTAGAAACAGATACTTGCATATTAGTTGAGGCCCTCTGATTACTAAGTCTAACTTGCCTAAGCAAAACAAAAAAGTATATCAAAGAAACAAATAAAAAACACAAAAACAATCGATATACGACCATATTCATTATGGCATTATTCATAATAGCCAAAAGTTGAAAGCAACCCAAGTGCCCCTTGACAGATGAATGGATAAACAAAAAGTGGTGTATATGTACAATGAAATGTTATTCAACCTCAGAAAGGAGGGAACTTCTGACACATGCTACAATGTGAATAAACTTTGAAGACATTGTGCTAAACAAAATAAGTCAGTCACAAAAGGACAAAAATTGTTATATGAGGTATCTATAGTAGTCAAATTCATTGAGACAGAAAGTAGAATGGCGGCTATCAGGGACTGCAGGAGGAGGAAAACAGGAAATTATTGTTCAGTGGGGATGAAGTTTCATTTTGGGAAGATGAAACAGTTCTTGTGGGGTTACTGAATAACTGGAATCAAGATGGCCCACACAACCAGGTTTCTTTCCATTGCATTTCTCTGTATACTCGATTTATTTACTTTTACTAGATACTGCATTTTCCTATTTAATAGAAAGCACAGATGTCAAACAGCCCCTGAGTTTTATGCTACATGATCACCTGGTTTACAGCAAAGGTGCCATTGTAGCACATTTCAATAAAGGGTGCAGAATCAATTGGATATCTATATGGAGGAAATTTGAGTATACCATACAAAATTAAGATGGATTGTCAATCTAACCAAAAAAAAAAAAAAGTAAAACAATAAAACTTCTAGTAAAAAACATAACCTTAGGTAGGCCAACATTTCTTAAGCAAGTCACAAAAGGTACTAATTATAAAGGAAAAGTTTGAGGAAACAGACTACTTTAACATTAAGAACTTGTTTATTGAAAGATATGATGAAGAGAAAAAATATTTCTAACTGCAAATATGAGACATTATATACATGAAGGAACACATACCCAGAAAAAAAAAAGAACTCTTACAAATAAATAAGAAAAAAAAACCCAATTTTTAAAATAGGCAAAAGACTTGGAAAGGTGTTTCACAAAAGAGAACATCCAAATTATTGATAATCATATGAAAAGGTGCTAAACTTCCCTAATAATCAGGAAAATACACTGAAAACCATGATGATATACCTCTACACAACCATCAGAATGACCAAATTTTAAAAAATAAGTAATACCAAGAATTGGCAAGAATATGCAAATGATACTACCCCACATTGCTGGCATAGTGATAAACTGGCACAATTCCTTTGGAAAACTGGCAGCATCTTTTACAGTTGAATGGACACCCATTCTATGAACTAGCAATTCCACTCTGAGTTAAATGTCCAACCGAAATGTGTACAGTTATATACCAAAAGATGTGTGTAAGAATCATAATAGTGTTATTTGTAATAAACACCTAAAACAAACAAAATGTCCACTAATGGTACAATGGATAATTTACAATATATTTCTGCAGTAGACTACCAGGCAGATGAATGAACTATTGATACCTGCAACAACAGGGATGGTTATAACCATCTAATAATTGCAAAATGTTGTGTGAAAGAAGCCAGACTATAAATGAGTACAAAACTAATCTATGGTGCTATAAGTAGGATAGCACCTAACTTTGGGGTGGAAGAAGCAAATTAGGATAAGGTGGGAACCCAAGGGGGGCCCCCAGAATGATAGATATGATATGTACTCTGTGCCTTGACCTAAGTGTTGGTTACACAACTGGTTTCACTTTGCCGAGCCAGTACCTATAATGTGAATGTACTTTTCTATATGTCCATGAGGCTTCTATTGAAAAGTTTAATTTAAATGGTCTGGGAAAACAAATATTCTTTATTCCCTGATGATGGGAGTATAACTTGAGAGGACCCCTTTGGAGGGCAATTTGATATTTAACAACTGAATAATTTCATTTCTACAAGTTTGTCATATGAACATATTCACTAGTAACAAAGAAAATAAAGAGAATCATACATTTATAACATTTTGAAGCACTTGTTGTCATATATTCTTTCAGATATTTTACATGTATTAGTGTATTTATTAATTCCAATAAACCTATAAGACAGGTGATGACCTGTACAGAGAAGTAAATGCAGATTACTTGCAATAATAAAAACTGGAAATCTTAATAATCCCCAATAATGAAATAATATTATCTCATTCATACAGTAAAATGAATAAAGTAAATCTATATTAAAACAGGTTAATAATTTAATAAAAAAGTTCAAAACACAGGGCTAAAACGATCATTTTAGAGCTCATTTTGTTTTAAAAACTGAAGATAAACATACACACAGAAATAAACCTGCAAAACTACAAGCTAAACTGCTAAGTCTGGTTATCTATGGGAGGTGGGATTGTGAGGAGGACATATTCTTTGTAGTTCATACATTTCTATATGAATGTTTTATTGTGAGCAATGCATTATATTCATAATTAGGAATAAAAATTTAAAGCTATTTCCCATTTTTAAAAGAATAATGATAATGATATATCTTTATTTGTCCATTCTTCAGCTAAAACTCCAAACAATATGAAATAAATTGAAACAACTAGCTTATTTTAAAATATATCCAGAAACATATTTTATAGATTAAAACGAGGCGGATGGATCACGAGGTCAAGAGATCGAGACCATCCTGGTCAACATGGTGAAACCCCGTCTCTACTGAAACTACAAAAAATTAGCTGGGCATGGTGGTGCGTGCCTGTAATCCCAGCTACTCAGGAGGATGAGGCAGGAGAATTGCCTGAACCCAGGAGGCGGAGGTTGCGGTGAGCCGAGATCGCCCCATTGCACTCCAGCCTGGGTAACAAGAGCGAAACTCCGTCTCAAAAAAAAAAAAAAATGAGATTAAATGGAATATATTTCAAAATGCCAGCAGCTAAACCCCTTTGCATTTTTTTCGGCCATTTTATCTTAACACCAGCCAACATCAAAACAAGGTATGGTAATGAGTGTTCTCTTTATGAGAAAACTATGTCTACATTTCTTGCCTCTTTGTTTTGGTGATACTGAATGGAAACTTTAATTCATGAGATTTGAAAGTAAACTTTGTAAAATGACACAAGTGTGAAATCCATTAGTGGCAACAGCATTTGCTAAATACTGACAACTGACTGTGTGATAGATTAAGTTGAGCTGCTCGGGTTATCATTAGAAAAATGAAGGTATATGGAAGAAAAATAAGAAGTCCTTAGCACCCAGGTCAATAGAATAACTTGTAACAGAACTATTTTCAGCCTTATCTAACTAAAAAAGAATGTTCTGAAGAGTTGGAGTTTAAAATATGTCAGCCAAATTGCAAGACATAAACAGTGTATTTATATGCACACAAACAATTTAGGGAAATTCATAGCCAGGAGAAATGCATTTTAAATTGAAATGTTTAAAATCTCTTTTTCTCTTTCTCTTTCATATGGACTTTTAATTAAACAATTCTTCAAGAAGATAAATTGCAAACCCTCTAGTATTCATGCCTAAAAGTTCAGAAGACACTGGCAAGAAAGAGAAAAAAAAAAATGGAGAAGAAAAAAGAAAGAAACGAAAACAAATAAGGGACCCGAAGGAACTGTGAGCATTCAAAGCTTGGCATTAGATTTGGCAACAGGTTCTTTGGAGGCTATTAATTTTGTAAGTCAAAGCCATTAAAATCCAACTTCCCTTTCAGGTCTGGAAGGCATAAGGCACAGACCTCTTGCTCCAGCTCTCCCTAGAGACTGCATTTTATCCAACTAGTCCCACCCCCTTCACTGGCTCATATTTTAAGTGCAAAGTCTGCTGGCCAAGACCATTCATTTAGTCTTGCCACATACTGTGAGGAAGTCTATGTCAATGTTAATCTGGCCTTCCTGGATGAGTATACATGCCCCTACCAAAGGCACAAACCTACAGTTTCCAGAAATGTCTCATGACACTTTTAAATCTCAGGAAAAAGTAAACCCTTTAAAAAGGGTTTAATACCCTTTTTCTTTACAACTCAGTTGGAAACAGATCGTTATTCATTTATAAGTTATTCACCCCTTTATTTTCAACTTACTGTTTCAAGATGTCTGACACCAAGAATTCTCTGACCACACTGGATTGATCCCATCACATTTCCTTCATATGTAGATTCTCCTAGTTTTTCTCCTAAAGGATTGTTCCATACATCCTCCATTTTTCTTAAACTTCTATTCATCCTGTAATCTCCCCCATCAGTCCCATTAAAATGGGTGACTCTGAGCCTGTCTGATGTCACCCCTTTTACTTTTGCCCCAGCTTTCATTCCCTCTTGCTCAAGTCTGTCTTCTCTCTCCTATACTGTCCATTTTTTTCCATTCTACCTGCTATTACTTAAAAGCAAACACACTATTCTCGCCATCTCACTTCAAAGAGACTTCCCCTCACCTCTCCACAGAAGCTGCTTTCATAAAGAACACTAAGAACCTCCACATTACCAAATCCAATGGTCATTCCTCAATCCTCATTTATTTGGTCAGTTGTCAATGTTTGACACAATCACTGACCTCTCCTGGAAACACTTTTTCTCACTTTCAGTAACCATAAGACAGGGCTACTTTTCTGATTTTCCTCCTACCTGGTTTTCCCCTTCTCAGTGTCCTTTTCAGGTTCTATCACCTCTCCTAACTAGTAGTTCCCCACAACACAGTCGTTGGTCTTCTCTGAGTTTACTCACTCTCCAGTTAATCTCACCCAGACTCATGGCTTTAACTCTCATCTATTTGCTGAGCTCTCCCAGATTTACATCTTCAACCTGACCTCTTCTTTGACCTCTGAACTTGGATATCCAGCCATGCATTCAACACCTCCAGTGGGATATCTAATAGGCATCACAAATTTAACTGATATAAACTAAGCTCTTCCCTACCTTATCAAGAACTGCACTTCCCATTGTCTTTTTCACTATAATAAATGACAATTCCATCTGTCTACTGGCTCAGGCCAATAAATCCTAGAGTCTCCCTTTGATCCTCCTTCCATCACCTTTCCCCCACCCTATTTTGAATCCATCAGAAAGCCTTAATGACTGTAGTTTCAAAATATATGCAGAATCTGACCGGTGTTTACTACCTCCACTGCTGGTCCACACCACTATCACTTTCATTTGGATTGCAACAAACACTTAACTGGTCTTCCTATTTCCACTATTGTTTCTTCACTCATTTTATTCTCAACACAGCTGATAGACTGATCCTTTTAAAAAATGTCATGTCATGTCACTCCTCTGCTCTAATTGGCTACTGATGTCACTCAAAATCAATGGCAAAGTCCTTACAACATCTCAAGAGCTTCTTTGTTCTGCCCCCTTCAACATCCAACTTTCCTCTCTTACTTCCTCTTTTACTATTTCACCCTTTCCTGACTCTGCTCCAGCCACACTGGGCTACTTGCTGTTTAATGAATAAGCCAGACTTACTCCCACTTCAGGGCCTTTGTACTCGCTATTACCTCTGCCAGGAGTACTCTTTATTTAAGATAGAAACATGGCTTACAGGCACAGTGGCTCATGCCTATAATCCCATCACTTTGGGAGGCTGAGATGGGCAGACTGCCTGAGGTCAGGAGTTTGAGACCAGCCTGGCTAACATGGTGAAACCCCATCTCCACCAAAAATGTAGCCAGGCATGGTGGCACACTCCTGTAGTCCCAGGTACTCAGGAGGCTTAGGCAGGAGAATCACTTGAACCCAGGAGATAGAGGTTGCAGTGAGCCAAGATCACACCATTGCACTCCAGCCTATGTGCAATGGGTGACAGAACAAGACTCCACTCCATCACACACACACACAAAATGGCTCACTAACTCACTTCCTTCCAATCTTCACTCAGTAAGACCACTCCTTACTTCAGTAACTGCAGAGCTCCAAACTCTCCTACCTCCCCTTCTCAGCTTTTCTTTACAACATTTAACATTTATCATCACATATGTTTTACAGTGTATGTACAATGTTAAGTTCCATGAACACAGGAATATTTGTTCATTTTGTTCATTGCTGCATCCCCAGCACTTGAAATAGTCCCTGAGACACAGTAAATGCAGTCAGCTTGCAGCCAGGAAATGTGCTAGTTACTAGATACAGTACTGTTTTATTCCTGTAACCACATTGTCTTAGTCCTTTTTCTGCTGCTATAATAGAATGCCACAGACTAGGTAATTTACCAAAAAAAGAAGTTTATTTCTTACAGTTCTGGAGGCTGAAAAGTCCAAGAGCATAGCAGTAGCATCTGGCAAAGGTCATCTCATAGAGCAAAGGTGAAAGGCAGAAGTGAGTACAACAGACAGAGGAGATGGGGGCAGAAATCTCACCCTTTTATCAGAAATCCACTGCTGTGATAACTAACCCTCTCCTGAGATAATCGCATTAATCCATTCATGAGGGAAGATCCTGCATAAGATTAACTCCTTTTAAAGCTTCCACCTTCCAATACTGTTACATTGGCAATTCCATTTCAATATGACTTTTGAAGGGGACATTCATACCATTGCACACGTCGTCATTTCTCTGAAGTCAAAAATTCCCACTCACATAAAAAATTTTATTTCAGAAAACATAACAAGTAAAATCTTTATTATTACCACACTTATGTGCCAGACACATGCCAGGTTAACCCCTTGTTGCTGTTACCCTCATAAATCTACCTGACAGTATAAAGCAGAGCATCTTTTCTTAAAAGTGTATTTCCTAATAAAACTCAATAGAAGAAAACAAGTTCTCTGCTTGCCTAAAATTAAGTCAAAGAAGTACTCTATAAACAAATTCAATAATAATGCCGCTTTTTAAATTTTTCAGTAGGTGTAACTTGGATTTTTTCTGATTTTTGGCACCAGGATTCCTGTATTTTGTGAACTTGTTGGCAAAAAATATATGCATGTCATTTTTTTTTAGAGAAAATTCATTAAATGCAATAGACTTGTCTAATTAACTTTTAAAATTTGAAGAAAATATCATTTATAATGAAAGCAGAAGAAATTTAAGAGAACTAACAGCAAAGAATTATTTAATAAGCTACTTTTTATTTTTTCTCATTCTAGTCTCATCTCTTTAAATAAAGCACTGTTAAAGCTGTCTATTGTTGAAACAATAGGATTTGGCTGGTGGCTTCCAGACCACCTTGCAGCTGAAACAGCAATGTGTTCACCAAAGCTATTTTCTTCCACTTCTTCGATGCCTATGTCAACAATAGATGACACTGGCATTCCCTTTGCACTTGGGTGTGGCCATATGACTCGATCATCATGTGTGATTTTGTTCTATGGTTCAGGCTGAAGCATTAAGAAACCTCGTATGTGATTCTCTCTGTTCATTCATTTTTTAGCTGAATGTGAAGGAAGCTTGAGTCCTTGAAGGACCACTAGGTAGATTGCTCACTGATCAGGAACATCTACTTTGGACCTGGTATATCAGTAGAAAATATACTTTTAATGTGTTAGCCATTAGGATTTGGGAGCTTATTATGGCAATTATTGTTACTTATTTTAAGTAAAATATTACTAGAAATTGGGCCCGCAGAAGTAACTGGTTCATAGTCCTGTCACAGCCATATCCTCCAGATGTCTGGCAGGAGCATATGTAAAATAAACATACTGCATAGCATCAAGAAAAGCTGCCTTTCATCTGTTTTATGTGATGACTACCACAGCACGGCAGAAGTAAACTAAGGCTTTCCAGAACTAAGAAATGTTCTTAAATATAAGTTAAAATGATTTGGAATGCAGCTCAGTGAATAAGAACCTTTCTTTACTCTTTAAATCAAAGTTAAGCTTAATTTCTGCCCTCCGTCCTATGCTCCCAATAGTAATGAATTTAATAAGAATTTCTGGACCTATTTTCCCCAATCAGAAAAATCTTCCAAAGAGTTCTCTAAACATTCCTACTGTACCATAATATATTTCCTCTTAAAACAATAAAATAAATCTATTCATATATGTTTTTTGAATGTCTACTAGATCCAAAGCACTGAGATAATTCTGTGGAGAAAGAAAAGCACAATATATGGTGCCTGCTTCTATTCCCAAGCTTAACTTTCCTAATTCAATGCCTCCTAATTCAAACAGTGTGTTTTTTGTTTGTTTGTTTTTGTTTTTTTGTTTTGTTTTGTTTTGACAGAGTCTTGCTCCATCGCCCAGGCTGGAGTGCAGTAGCTCACCGCAACCTCTGCCCCCGGGTTCAAGTGATTCTCCTGCCTCAGCCTCCTGAGTAGCTGGAACTACAGGCATGTGCCACCACACCATGCTAATTTTTTGTATTTTTAGTAGAGACAGGATTTCAGCATGTTAGCCAGATTGGTCTTGAACTCCTGACTTCATGATCTGCCCGCCTAGTCCTCCCAAAGTGCTGGGCCACCATGCCCAGCCCAAACAGTGTTTTTAAAAAATTAGAACATATAAACATATGTGTCTATGATGACCAAGAAAAATGAGTTGGGATTATACTTGGAAGTAGGAGACTATAGATGAGACAGAAATCAACAATGGAAGTGAAAACAGAAGCAATGGGCCAATGAGGACGGGGAGGTAGGACCAGATTTTTTTTCTGGGTAGAGGTTTTCCCACAATTACATAGATATTGCTTAGCTCCATGGCTCCTGAACACTCCCATCTTGAAGTTTCCAGACAGATATTACCCATGTTTGTGGCTGTGAATATACTCCAACCTAGGTGTTTCTCGGATTAAGGCTGAGTTTACAAAGACAAGGATTGTAGGAACGGGTCCCAGTGTTAAAAGCAGCCCTGGACCAGAGCCTGGAGGTGGCCTGCATTAGAAAATGACCTGTAAAGTAATTCAGGCCCAAGTGTTCTTAGAAGACAGACACGGAGCCCAGCTTCTGAATATTTGCGATTCCCAATGGCACTAAACAGTTAGAGGTTTGCATTCTTGTTCTCCCATTTGTGAGCTGGTGATTTTATCTATATGTCACTTTGCTTCTCTGAATCTCCAGCTTCCTCACCTGTAAGATGGGAATGCTCACAGGACATATTCCATAGGGTTATCATAAGAATTGAGATGATATATGTAAAGGATTCAGCACAGTGTTTGGCACATAGTAAGCTCTCCACAAATGGTATTATTTAAATGCCTCATATGCATAATCTCCACGGTTCTAAGAGAAGATCTTTTAATTTCATCCATCCTTTCAATCAACCAGAAAATTTTTAAAACCACCACCACCACAACAAAAATACTCAAATATCTGAATGACTTAATTATGGACACATACAGAGAATGCTCTGAAAATACATATACGTATATACATATATATACTTAAGACAGAGTCTTGCTCTTTCACCCAGGCTGGTGTGCAAAGGCATAATCTCGGCTCACTGCAACCTCCACTTCCTGGGTTCAAGCGATTCTCTCACCGTAGCCTCCCGAGTAGCTGAGACTATAGGTGAGCACCACCATGCCTGGCTAATTTTAGTATTTTTAGTAGAGACAGGGTTTCACCATGTTGGCCAGGCTAGTTTCGACCTCCTAACCTTAAGTGATCCACCCTCCTCAGCCTCCCAAAGTGCTGGATTACAGGCATGAGCCACCGTGCAAGGCCTAAAAATATTTTTTAATACAATAAGACAGGCTTTAAAGATTTAACAAAAGATCTTAGTGAAGATTTCCCCAAACTGTATGGGAGACTGAAGAAGAAAATGTTTTCCTACCACTTTATGATCATGACCAAATAACCTGATTGATATGGTTTGAATGTTTGTCCCTTCCAAATCTCATGTTGAAATATGATCACCTGTGTTGGAGGTGAAGCCCGGTAAGAGATGATGAATTATGGGGGCAGATCCCTCACAAATGGTTTAGTGCCATCCCCTTGGTGAAGAGTGAGTTGTTTCTCTGGTAGTTCACATGAGAGCTGTTTATTTTTAGTGTGGCACCTCCCCCATCTCTCTCCAACTCCTGCTTTCACCATGTGACATGACTGCTCCTCCTCCTTCTAGATGCCCTCGCCAGAAGCAGATACCTGCACCATGCTTCCTCTACAGCCTGCAGAATCATCAGCCAAAATAAATCACTTTCCTTTATAAATTATCCAGTCTCAGGTATTCCTTTATAGCAATGCAAGAACAAACTAACACACTGATTCACTGACAGAACAGGTTCTGGAGATGACCTTGGGTGGCCTAAAATAAGTTTCTTGAACAAAATATACATCCTTTTTGCTAGAAATTTATTATTAGTAGACAATCAACTAAGAGACAATGTTAACCTTTCAGCTGCTGCAACATCAGGAAGTATTAATGTGTGTGTGTGTGTGTGTGTGTGTGTGTGTGTGTGTGTGTGTGTGCTGGGTTGGGACAGCCAGGGCACTGGGTTAGGGGGACAGGGTGTGCTGGAGGACAGGAGCATTCAGAGGCTCAGAGCAATGGCTAATTACCTATCAGCAGGGGAACACTACAGTACTTTACCAAGTGGACTGGCTGTTCTGGTGCCTACCAGTCGAATATTAGCCCTGCTTATCTTGCCACATATCCAACAAGGAATGGCTGATAGCAAAAGAAAGTGAATTTAGAATTCTTAGTGCTTACCTCTCATTTGCAACCTAGTGCTGACCTTTCCTTTTGCTCTTACTAGAGAATACTTACATTAGAAAGCCTGTGAGGCAGAGTCTCATTGCTACAAAAGTACGTGACTTTTCAAAAATTAATAGAAGCTTAAAATACAGTTGGCTCTCAATTATTCATGTACAAAACAGGGTCTTTGCGAGTTAAACACATCAGATAAGG
Source organism: Cebus imitator (assembly GCF_001604975.1). Classification (NCBI taxonomy): domain Eukaryota; kingdom Metazoa; phylum Chordata; class Mammalia; order Primates; family Cebidae; genus Cebus; species Cebus imitator. The sequence goes on from NW_016107396.1 coordinate 551,831, forward strand.
CTGAAATAAAAGATTTTCTACATTCAGTAGGCGCCCAGTTTTTCCTACACCGCTTAGGCACACTGAGATCCCACAAAATACAGTTGCATTTTGCTGGATTCTAAATAAAAGCAAAAAAAGATAGCCTTCTGTCAAACAAATCCCCTAAAACACATTAGCTATTTGACCTTGGATGAGATACTTGCATTCTCTGGTCTCATTTTCCTCCTTTGAACAGCAAGGGAGTGTGATTAAGCAGTTTCTGAAGTTCTTTCCAGATGCAATATTCTGATATTCTCTCTTGAAGCTAATATCCCCCATGAGCAGTGACTCATAGAAACTTCCAAGATAGTCTAGCCAAACCTTATCCAATACTAGAAGCCTCACTACAACATCTCATTGACCAACTCCATTGATATGAAATTTACTACCTCCTAAGATAGTCCAGTCAAACTTCCAACAGCTACTTATAATAGTAGGTTATTCCTTAGACTAAGCTGAAATCTACCTGTATTAGACAGGGTTTACCAGAGAAGGAAAATCAACAACATATATACATGAAAAACTGGCTCCTGTGATTATGGAGGCTCAGAAATCTCAGTCTGCTATCTGCAAACTGAAAACTCAGGAAAGCCTGAGTATAATTCTAGTCTGAGTGTTACAGGAAAGGGGTCCTAATCCAGACCCCAAGACAGGGTTCTTGGATCTCGTGCAATAAAGAATTCAGTGAAGAATTCAGTAAAGCAAGAGTAAAGTGAAGGCAAGTTTATTTGGAAAGTAAAGGAATAAAAGAATGGCTACTCCATAAACAGAGCAGCCCCGAGGGCTGCTGGTTGCCCATTTTTATGGTTATTTCTTGATGATAAGCTAAACAAGGGGTGGATATTCATACCTCCCCTTTTAGACCATATAAGGTAACTTCCTTTTGTTGTCATAGCATTTGTAAACTGTCATGGCACTGGTGGGAGTGTAGCAGTGAGGACGACCAGAGGTCACTCTTGTGGCCATCTTGGTTTTAGTGGGTTTATTCTGGCTTCTTTACTGCAACCTGTTTTATCAACAAGATCTTTATGACCTGTATCTTCAGCCTCCTATTTTGTCCTGTGAGGTAGAATGCCTTAACTGTCTGGGAATGCAGCCCAGTAGGTCTCAGCCTCATTTTACCCAGCTCCTGTTCAAGACACTTGCTCTGGTTCACACATCTCTGACATGAGACCAAAGAACTAAAAAGCCAGTGGAGCCAGTGGTGTAAATCCCAGTCCAAGGGCAGGAAGAGAGAAGATGTGATGTCCCAGCTGGAGCAAATGGGCAAGAAAAAAAAGAAACAAATTCCCCCCCTCTTCTACCTTTTGTTCCTTTTTATTATACTCAGGCCCTCAATGGATTGCACAGTGCCCTCCCCAATCTACTTTACTGATTCTACCTATTCAAATGCTAATTTTACACAGAAACAGCCTCACAGACACACCCAGAAATAATGTTTAATCTGTGCACTATGTGGCATAGTCAAATTGATACCAAAAAATTAACTATCTCTGAAATTTTTGCATATAGATCATGAAAACTGAATATTCGATGTGTAAACCAAAAATCAAACTCAAAGCTCCTCAGTCATCTGAATAAACTCCTGCTCTCAGCAAGGGCATTCTAACGTTAACCTGAAAATACTGGTTTAAGCCATGATGGGAAAGTAGAGCCAGATATGCCTCATTATACACTCTCCCCTTTTGGAGTTACTGGTAGAACAGTCTTTAAGTCTGATAAGAAACATTTACAGTCTAGTCTCTCTGAAGCCTGCTATCTGGAGGCATCATCTGCATGATAAAACCTTGGTCTTTACAACCCAGTACTGTAACCCAGACATTCCTTTCTTTAAATAATAAGTCTTTCGATCAATTGCTAATCAGATCTTTAAATCACCTATGGCCTGGAACCCCACTTCAAGTTGCCCCAGCTTTCTGGACTGAACCAATGTACTTCTTACATGCATTGATTGATGTCTCCTCTCTCCCTAAAATGTATAAAACTAAGCTGTGCCCCGGCCATCTTGGGCACATGTGGTTAGAACCTCCTGAAGCTGTGTCAGAGGTATGTCCTTAACCTTGACCAAATAAACTTTCTAAATTGATTGAGACCTGTCTCAGATAATTTTGGTTTACAAATGTAATTATACCTCTCTATATAAGGACTATAATAGTGAATGTAATATTCTTCTTATCAAGGATTAAAATAAAGTGTATAATGTAATTTAACTTTTGTATACCTGTATAACTGAAGGGCAAGAACTTCCTTTCTTGGAATGCTGCAATCTGAACTACATCCTGTACACATCTACATTCTACTTTCTACACTGAGCTTCATTCCAACAAGCACAAGAACAATTGTTCAGATGTTTTGAAGCATACTCATGTTTATTACCTCCACGTAAATATCTGCATTGTCATGCGGGTTGTATAGACATGCTTTAAGGATAATTAAATAAAAGTTTCTGACATATGTATATATTTATAAAGGGTGATATTCCAATATTTAGATCATCAGATTTATTCAAACACAGTATTGCTACCAGACAGCGGTCCCAATCCACACCCCAAAAGAGGGTTCTTGGCTCTTACCCAAGAAAAAATTCAGGGTAAGTTCACAGTGCAAAGCAGAAGCAAGTTTATCAAGAAAGTAAAGTGGTGAAAAAACAGCCACTCCATAGACAGAGTATGGCATTCCCAAAAGTAAGAGGAGAAACACTTCCACCCTAGGTATAGTACTCATTTATTTATAAGATGAAAAAAAAAAAGATCATGGCAAGACGTGCTCTGATACAAGGGTTTGTGATAAAGGATTAATTTTCTTCATTACTATATTTTGCAAGAATCGATATTATTATCTTTAAAGCAAAATTAGGAAAGCTTCTGTTACCAAGATATCAAGATATCAGGACACTCTTAAGTTTGGGTCTATTTAGTAAATGTTATCAATCTGTTCCCTTAATTGTAAACATACAGAGACTAGGAATACCTAACTTTCTGGGAATGCAGCCCAGCAAGTCCTCATTTTTTCCTGCCCCCACTCAAGATGGAGTTGCTCTGGTTCATATGCCTCTGACAGCATTACTAGCAGGGCTTAATAATGTCATTGAAATTTTATCACATTAAAAATGTGTGAGAGAGCTCTTAAAGGTTTTAAGCTAACAAATTCAATTTAGTTCAACTCTCTGAAAAATAATATATTCATTTTTGTTTGCTTTTATTTGCCATAGCTATAGACATCCAAGATATTCTACAAATGCTGGAATCCAAATACTTCTTCATTGTAATCATAATCACTTTTCTAAGCATGGAGATTTACCTGATTGCTTCTATACTTTCAAATCAACATTCACTTACACTCTCTTATAAAATCTGAAACACCTAAACAACTTAGTGAATATCTTGTTTCTAGGAATGTCCACAGACTGAGGACAGCCACATGCAGGATTAAGCATCACACTTTTTTAGACTTTCATGAAATGAGGAATTTCATTTGTACTTGATCTAAAACCATATCAAGAAGTTTAGATCTAAAACCATATCAAGAAGTTCAGAAGTATGTATGAATGCCTGACAGGTAAAAGGTGCTGCCCTAGGCAAAGTGACAAAATAAACTTTGCTGTGAATATTGTGCTTCAATTTTCTCATTTGCAAAAGGGAAGTAACACCACCAAACTGTGGAGACTCCAGAGAAGAAAAAGTGTAAAAGAATATAAAAAATCCTAGAGAATACCACATAGGCATAAAGATGTTAGGATAGTTGCAATTACTGTTGCATCTATATAAGTTTCCATTCTCATTTTAATATCAACCCAATTGTCTGAATCTCTTATTAAAAAAAAAAAAAAAAATCCAAGCTAGAATTTCCTTCAGGACAAACTTTCTCAAGACGTTTTAGAATTTCCTGCTTATTTTACTGCTAGCCAAAAGCACTGCAAAAACAGCCACTCTTATAATTCCTTCACACCTCTGTTTCCAATCCTGGCCAGACTCTCAAACACAAAAAAGATGTGTTAAGATAGTCAGGGGAAAAGTTCAGTGGATGCTACTGACCCTCTAAAACAAACTTTGGAACAAAAGTGATGGAAGTTATTTTTTGGTAGTCAGCTTGCAGTTCTTCCATCTACGACTAATGTGATAAACCTGCTCTAAGTTCTAGAGTTTTGATGATTAAGCATTTCAATTGCTCATCATGTTTTCCATATATTATATTTGTAATTTTTTTTTTTTTTTTTGAGACAGAGTCTCGCTCTGTCGCCAGGCGCCAGGCTGGAGTGCAGTGGCGCGATCTCGGCTCACTGCAACCTCTGCCTCCCGGGTTCAAGCAATTCTCCTGCCTCAGCCTCCCAAGTAGCCGGGACTACAGGCGTGCACCACCATGCCCAGCTAATTTTTTGTATTTTTTTTAGTAGAGACGGGGTTTCACCATGTTAGCCAGGATGGTCTCAATCTCTTGACCTCGTGATCCACCCACCTCGGCCTCCCAAAGTGCTGGGATTACAGGCATGAGCCACCACACCTGGCCTATTTGTAATATTAATATCCAGAACTGAACTCCTTTATTGGACTAAGGCAATGGAACATGTAGGAGCATTGAAACCCTGTCACACTTGAAAACAAGTTCAAGGCTACATATATAATATTCAGTAATTTGATAATAAATTGTTTTATTTATATCCTTTAACACATACTATAGTAAGAATACTCAGGAATGTATAGAAAGAAAATAAAGGTCATCATGTTTTGATGGGGTAATCTCAATGTCAAATGATTTCCCTCTAGTTTGCCTAGCTCTTGGGACTGGTTATGGACTTTAGGTCAACTTTCTTCAGTGAAAGAAAGATCCAGGGCTATATAAAATAGACAAAGAGTAGAACAGGGAATAACACTAGGAAAAAATAATATTTTTATGGTGAAAAATTGCCACAAATGAAATGGAAACCAACAGGTATATTAATTTTAGGGTGTTTTGATGACATCATTTTTTAAAAGACCATTAGAGGTCAGGGAGTTATTTAAAGGAAAAAGCTAGAAGAGCTTAGGGGAACTAAAACCCTACAATTTCCAGGAAATACAAAGCATGTGTCTACCCTAATACATCTTTAAGTGTATAATTAAAAGAAGAAAGCTTTAATGCTTGTCTAGTCATGGTAGCCAGGACTCCTGTGTTTTTTGTTTTTTAACCTAAAAGAAGAAAAACAACAACAGTGAAACTAAAACCACCAAGTTCAATTCCATGGGCCAAATCCTAAAAATAGGTCAGACTCAGCTTTCTTATGGAAAGAAATACAAAGTAAGAAAGAAAAAAAAACAGAAGATCTGAACTGCTTTTCAAAGTCATCTGAATTTAATGCCAAGTCCACGTGGTGACCTGGTTTTTAGGGTCCTCTCGTGAGCTGTGTTGGGCTCTGTACAGCCACCAGAGACTGCGCACATGACATTGGGATGTGACAGAAGAAAAAGTTATTGAAAAGCATACATGCTTCGTTCTTTAGGCTATTGTTTAAACACACAATTTCTATTGTTACAGAAAAATGTCATAGCTGCATTTTAGAGTTTTCTATGTAAGTTCTCCATAAGCTCACACAGAAAATAAATGGTGTAATAAAAATATAACAGTTCATGCTCTGCATTTTGAATATTGTTGCCAATATGTTTTTCTTCATGTATATAATGACCATGGTTTAAGAAAATTAAAAGTTTATATCTGTGTACATCTGTATCCACACAGAATGATAAAATAAAAAACACTTTAAGATTATAGTTCGTAACTTTTCTTCATCAACACTTCCTAATTCATAAATACCCTCTTTGGTCTGGAATATACTCCAAGACAAGAGACTTATTTTGGGGTAGTTTTCAGTCATAATTTTCTTAAAGATGATACAACTACTGAGATCAAGAGATGGGAGTCAAATGCTTGTCCTACATGTGTTTACCTTCTAGATTCACCTTCAGCAACTAGATGATCAGGTGTAGACGCTTACTGAGTACATGGCACAGGTGTAGATGCCTATTCTGCCGTTTCAGATTGATCATCGAAATCAGTAGATCAATATATCATTGAGCTCAATAAGCATCTATGCCTGTGCCGTGTGCCACATTGGACACTAAGATAAATAAGAACATCAGCATGCATTAGTGAAAAGAGCTTAAAATAATTCACATGTCATGCTTAGCCCATTGCCTGACAAAGAATAAGCCCTGTTAGCTGCAGCAATGACGTCAATGCCAGTGAAGACCACTCTAAATACAAAGCATCCCCAAAATTCTGTGCTTTCAATTTTCAAAAGCACATTGTGCTATTAATTCTGTTTTTAATAACAAGCTTTCTACCTACTGTTTATAGTGCAGGGCCAGGAAAAGAGGATTAGACAAATATACAAAAATCCACAACACAGTGGGTAATGTGATTAGGGAGATATAAACAAAGTATTATGGTTGCTCAAAAGAGAGTGGCGAAATGAGGAAAGGCTGTCTTCTTGGGAGCTGATACCAGAACTGGGATTTGAAAGATAGGAAATGGCTCAACAAAGAGTTCAGCTATGTATTAACAGAATACAAGGATTCATCAAGGGATTTCCTTGTCAGGCCAGATAGTGACCCGTTTTGAATGCTAGGCTAAGAATTTATTTTAGATTTTATTCACCAGCAACTATGGAACCACTACAGATATTTAAAGAAGGGAGTAAAATATACACATACATACATATTTACAGGTATACATGAATGTCTGTATGTTGGCAGGTATGTATATATTTATGTATCTCAAAGTATAGGACTACTGCAAAATGCTTTTTTCCTAGGTAGTTAATAATTTACTCTTGACATTGGATATAAAATCTCAGGTCTTTCTGGTTATTAAGCAAACATGAAGAGCATTCTGGAGAGATAATGGTCTGGCTGCAGAAGGCAAGCGAGAAAAACTAGGGGTGTACAGGAGGTTCCACTAATGTTGGGTGCTGAGTCCTAGTCTGTGGTAGGTGGGAGCACAGGCCTGCGACGGGGCAGCTGGACAATGACCTGGACCCTGAAGCACCTGGAGGGGCTGGGGAAGCAGAAAGGCATCTTGTCTGCACTTCAAGACTTGGATGATTCCTTTTCTACTTGTTGGTTTATTAGTTCCCTAGGACTGCTGTAATAAACTGGTTGGGTTAAAACAGCAGAAATTTAATCTCTCACAGTCCTAGAGGTCAGAGTCCAAAATCAACATGGTGGCAGGCCCATGCTCTCTCTGAAGGCTCTAGCAAGGAGTATCCTTCCTGCCTCTTTTAGCTTCTGCTGATTGTTGATAATACTTGGCAATCCTCGGCTTGTAGCTACACCACTCCAATCTCTGCCTCCCTCTTCACATGGCTTTCTCCCTGTGTGTGTCTGTGCCCAAATTTCCCCCTTTTCATGAAAGTATCCATCATTAGATTAATCCAGTATGACCTCATCTTAATTATATCTGCAAAGACTCTATTTGCCAGTAAGATCGCATTCGCAGGCTCTGGGACTTAGGACTTTAACACCTCTTTTCAAAGGACACAGTTCCATCCTAATAATTGACTCGTTGATGACTAAAGACAAAATGCTGCGTCTCCCAGCATTCAAAGGCTATCTCTGGTTCAGTGTCTCTGGTCCTGCTCCCTCCTGGCTCTGTATCCTTAGCTAACAGTGCCTAGGAGATTCTAAGGATACACAGACCCACAAGAGAACAAGATTCCAGGACATAAGGGTACAAAGCTCCACCAGTGCCTGAAAAAATGGACCTCCAATCTCCCAATGCTCCTGACTTCCCCTCACTACAAACTGTTCAAGAGTTCAGTCTCAAGAAGGAAGGAAGCCATAGTTAGAAGTCATGATTTATCTGAAATGGTGGAAGCATTAGGACAATTCTGTCCTGCTTTACATCTCTGTTTACCTCAGTCCCTCAGGAAGTTCTCCCAGGCACTTTTCAGACTCAGCCAAACAGTCCTCAGAAGCTTATGCAGGTATGCATCAATGGGGGCTCTGAGAAGAGGAGGATGCTCTCCTGCAAGCGATGATGTGGTTACGCTATTTGTCCTGAGGTAGCCAAAAGAAATGCAGCAGAAAGGAGTGTTAGGACCATTAGTGACCTGTGCAGAAATAAAAATGCTGGCTGGGCACAGTGGCTCATGCCTGTAATCCCAGCACTTTGGGAGGCCAAAACGGGCAGATCAAGAGGTCAGAAGATCGAGACCATCCTGGCCAACGTGATGAAACCGCAAAAATGCAAAAGTTAGCTGGGTGTGGTGACAGGCCCCTGTAGTCCCAGCTACTCAGGAGGCTGAGGCAGGAAATTCACTTGAACCCTGGAGGCGGAGGTTGCAGTGAGCTGAGATCATGCCACTGCACTCCAGCCTGGGTGACAGAGTCAGACTCCATCTCAAAACAAACAAACAAACAAACAAAAAAACAAAAAGAAAGCTGACAAATTTCTACTTTTTTCTTTTGTTTAATATAAAATCAAGAAAAAAGCAACAGAAATTATAATTTTTTCTCTAAACTGAAAAGGAAAAATAAAGTCTAGTTTTCTAGAGTTTTTGAGTTGGCAGCACAAATCAGTTAGAATCTCAACATGTTAGACATGTGAGTAGAAGTATTACAGGTACTGAGTTTAACTCTATTCTCAGGACATGTTTATGTTCACATTGACCCAGGATAAGAACTAGTGACAGCTAATGGAATTTATCAAAATTGTAGTATATTTTTTGTTTATTACCTTAGGTTAATAAATTATAATGAATTCTTTGTTTAGTAACTTGTAAATATTATTTACTTCAAGTCTGTTTATCTTACTAAATTCTAAACTCCAGGAAGATTGGGCCTCTATTTGATTTGCTTCTATGTCCCTAGAACAATGCGCATTATATAGTAGAGGTTACATAAATGTTTTGGAAATGATTATAGGCCAAAAGCATCACAGAAGAAAACTCTTACAAGGTTTAAGGGCCACACTTTACGGGGAAATGGAAAGGAAGATCCAGTGAGTCATTCTGCAGTCATGGACCATGTCATGAAATGAGTATGAATCACAATCAGCCCCCAGGAATACTGAGCTGGGAAATTGTTAGCCTTAAAGCTTGGCAGGCATAGAGTTGACTTGATCTGTATCCCACACAAAATTAAGGCCCCAAATTCAATGTTTAGCACTAATTTAAAACATTTAAGTGTCTAAAAAGTTGCTCATATCTTGAATTTAAATCCAAAGTTTTATTTTTATTTACCCAAAGTTTTTTTTTAAAAAAGAGTAAAAGCTGTACTCACACAGATTTACAGAAAATTCTTAATTGTTAAAAAAAAAAAACCTAATTAAACGAATTACAAGTGAGTTCACTGTACTACAGCCCAGCATTTGTATATGGTTGCAAAACATTTGTGTGATTTTATTTTTTCAGTTTTGTAGTTTTCCAGTGCTTCCTGACCTCCTCTGGGAATAGATTACTCCATCTTCTAATTCAGGGGTCTACAGAAAATATGGACACACTAATTTTTCTTCATTTTATTGATTAAAATTAGTAGGCACCTAGATGTTTACTGTACATTTTTTCTGTATGTTTAAAAATTTTCATAATAACATTTTGAGAAAAAAAGTTTTAGATTAGAAACAGTAGAACATGGGTTACTAATTACCATTGTCTGAATAGATAGCAAGTACTTACTTAACATGTTTGGATATTAATAAAATTACTATATTGAGATATACATATGTACGTACTTTTACAACTTTGGAGCAAATAATTTCTCTGAGCCTTTTCTGTAACAAAAGAATCTGTCATGCACCAGGAGGCACTGGGTTGAAACAGATGATTTCTCCATATCATTTCCTGATTAGTACTAATAGACACAACTGAAGTACAAAACTCTAACTGCCTTAAATCACTCACCCATGTACACATATATGTGTGTGTACATGTGTGTGTGTATGTATGTGTGTGTGTATGTTGAACCATGGGAATTTGCTACTTTTGTAGTCACAAACTACAGGATATCAGCAATTTCCTATGTTCCAACCTAATAGGTACAGAGGCCCAATCTTCATGAAGTTTAGAAATTAGTAAGGTAAACAGGCTTGAAGTAAATAATTGTTACAACTTACTAAACAAAGAATTCATTATAGTTCATTTACCTAAGGTGATAAACAAAAAGTATATTACAATTTTGATCAATTCCATCAGCTGTCACTAGCTTTTATCCTGGGTCAATGGGAACACAAACATGTACTGAGAAAAGAGTTAAACTTATTATCTGTAACAAGCAACACTACTCTCACTCATATGTCTAACATGTTGAGATTCTGTAATACAGATTAGAGATTCTGCAATACAACTCACACCAGGTCATTCTATTTATTTGACACTTACTTGGCATCCACTTTGTGCCAGGTACCATCTCCACTTTTGGAGATATAAAGAGGGATAGTCTTTGCACTAGACAACATATAATGTACTCTCTCTCTCTTCCAGGGTGTACAGTCTAACAGCGATGTTTATCATGTGCCAAGAAAACAGAGAGGATGGACCATTAACTCTGACTGAGTGACTACAGGGAGCTTTACTGAAGATGTGATAGGAATCTGCCAGGAGAAAAGGGAAAGGTGATTGGGGCCCCAAGGCATCCCCGTGCCATAGCTTGTAGATATGAAAGGACTTGGCTAGTCCTTTTTCGAAATCCTAGCACTTTCGAAGGCTAGGGCAGGCAGATCACTTGAGGTCAGGAGTTCAAGGCCAGCCTGGCCAACATGGTGAAACCCTGTCTCTACTAAAAATACAAAAAAAAAAAAAAAATTAGCCAGGAGTGGTGGCATGCACCTGTAATTCCAGCTATTTGGGAGGCTGAGGCAGGAGAATCGCTTAAACCCGGGAGACAGAGGTTACAGTGAGCTGACTGACGGTGCACCACTGCACTTCATCCTGGGAGACAGAGTGAGACTCCATCTCAAACAAAAAAAAAAAAAAAAAAAAAGGAAGGGAAAGAAAGGACTCTTTCTGTCAGGGAATAGTGAGAAGTACAGGGTGAGAAGCAGGTGTTACTATGGTTTACTGAGTTGTCAGCTCAGAATCTTAGAATCTCAACATGTTAGACATATGAGTGACAGTATTACAGGTACCAAGTTTAACTTTAACTCTATTCTCGGGGCATGTTTATGTTCATATTGACCCAGGATAAGAACTAGTAACAGCCGATGGAATTTATCAAAATTGTAATGCATTTTTCATTTATTACCTTAGGTAAATAAATTACAATGAATTCTCTGTTTAGTAATTTATAAAAATTATTTACTTCAAGACTGTTTACCTTACTAATTTCTAAACTCCAGAAAGACTGGGCCTCTGTTTGATTTGCTTCTACATCCTTAGTACAATAGGAAGTAGATTAGGAACTGAGGCAGCAGGTATAGATTGGGTGATAATCTGGAGGCCATGCCAAGGAGTTTAAGATTTTATTTATAACATTATTTTTAAAATGATAAACATTTTTGGTTTTCAAAAAGTTTCGTTATAGATAGACAACTCTTTCTGGTGCTGATGTGGAAGAAAACAGGAAGAAGTAGGCCTCCACTTGACCAGATAGGACATTGTTACAATAGTCCAAATGCATGGCAGTAGAAGGGTGGAAAAGAGAGGCCGAATTCAGAGATATTTCTGCCATGGAATTGACAGTCTGCTAACAATACCAAATATGTCTTTCACCAAATTTGGGGACTTTTAGGTCATTATTTCCTTTTTCTGACTCATTTTCTTCTCATTTCCTCTTCACACTCCACTTATATCCATGTTAGATCTTCTGATATTGTCCAACAAGTAACAGAGTTTCTGTTCCTTTTTATTTTAATTCACTTTTCCAAACTTTATTATTTAGAATAAAGAATTGCTATTATCTGCCTTCAAGTTCACTAGAGCTTTTCTCTGCCATTCTCAATCTGCTAAGCCCATGTAGTGATTTTCTTCCTTTCAGATATTATATTTTTCCATTCTATAATTTCCATTTGGTTCTTGTAGAACTTCTGTTTCTATGTTGAGTGTCCCTCTACCAATTTATTGTGATTATATTGCTCTTTATATTTTTATATGGTTATAACAGCTGCTTTAGAATCTTATCTGCTAATTCCAATTTCTTGGAGTCTCTATCGATGATCTTTTCTCTTAAATATGGCTATCACTTGCCTGTTTTCTTCAATAGTAATTTGGTTTTCCACCCTGAATCCTGTAGGTACTGCTATATTTCACTGAAGAATTTGATGCTTTGCTTGTTTTAGCAGGAAGAAAACTTGGCAAATGCAAACTCCAAACTCTTGTTTTTCTTTGGTGGCCAGCAGCTGAAATATCTGTTCAATTCCCTTAACTTTAGGTAGCTACTACCTACCACACATGCATATTTCAGAGGTCAACCAGATGTCTGGACAGAGTTAACATGCAGAATTTTGGGCTCTTCCTCTGCCTCCTTCTCCTTTCGGAGATATTTACCTTCATTGTCCAGTCACTATGGTAGCCCTGAGTACAGTGCTGACTGGAGCCTGCCCTTAGGTGAGAAGCATTAAATAGATTAAACTCACCTAGTGCTGTTTTCTTCTTCCAAACATCAATGTTTGTCCAGTTCATGCTTGTTTTCATTTCCTTCAGTAGCTTCAGAGAGTTATTTTATATACATATATAAAATTACATATACACATTGAGATACATACACACTATGTGTCTAATAATGTGTATATTGTTTGTGTGTATGTGTATATAATTGATATCACTGGGATGATTGGGCTGATAGGAGTTATTCTTCCACTACTAGAGGGAGAATCCATACTGATTATATATATATTTGCTGTTTAGAAAGTAATATAAAACAACCTATAAATAATAAGATCCTGAGATGAAAATAAAATACATTAAGAAAAAAATCCAATAGAAAAATGAACAAAAAAATGAACAAATATTTTATCAAGGGAAAAGAGAAATGGTCAGTAAGTACATAAAAAGATGATCAACTTGGCAATGGCCAAGTAACTTTAATTATTATAACAATGATAAGACATATTATGCCCATTTTGACAAAATTAAGACAAATAACAAAATCAATATTTAAATCAATTGGAATTCTTATAAACTGCTTGTGATCATATAAAACTGTACATAGAAAAAGAACAATATTTTCTTAAGAAATTAATAATTTGTCAACACTATGACCCAGCAGTTTTATCATGACATATATACAACCAAGAAAACCTCTTTATTTGTGCACCAGGAGAAATGTCCTAGAATTTTCAGGGAAGTGCATTTTTAGATAACAAAAAAATCTGGAAAATGAAATGTCCATTTACAAAATAATGGAAAAAATTTGACATTTTCACAAAAGTTAATATCATACAGCAATGAAGATGAATTACTTTCAACTACAGACACTAATATGTATTATCTTAAAAACAATATTAGGATGAAAAAACTAAATACTGTATTATTTACATTCACATGGCTATATGGTAAAACTATTTTCTAAAGTTAACAATAAATGAAAATTCAGCATAGACATCACAGCTAGAGGAAAAAGGGGATAGATAGGTAAGAATAAAAAGATATTAGTATTTTTCTAATTTTCTTTTTGAGACAGTATTTCGCTCTTATCGCCGAGGCTGGAGTACAGTGGCGCGATCTCTGCTCATTGCAATCTCTGACTCCTAGGTTCAAGCGATTCTCATGCCTCCCGAGTAGCTGGGATTACAGGCACCTGCCATCACGCCCAGCCAATTTTCGTATTTCTGGTAGAGATGGGGGGTGTCACCATGTTGGCCAGGCTGGTCTCGAACTCCTGACTTCAGGTGATCCACCCACCTCAGCCTTCCAAAGTGCTGGGATTACAGGCATTAGCCACATTGCCTGGCCATATTTTTCTAATTCTTAAGGAGGTTATAGATTTTCAAATGTTCTGGAGTTTGAGACCAGCCTGGCCAACATGGAGAAACACCATTATCTACTAAAAATACAAAAAATTAGCTGGGCATGGTGGTGGATGGACACCTGTAATCCCAGCTACTGGGAAGGCAGAGACAGGAGAATCGTTTGAAGCTGGGAGGCAGAGGTTGCAGTGACCCAAGATCGTGCCGCTGCACTCCAGCCTGGGCAACAAAAGAAAAACTCCACATAAAAAAAAAAATATATATATATATATATACACACACACACACACACACACACACATACACACACACACACACTCACACATATGTACACATACATATATATACACATATATGTATATATACACATATATGTAATAAATTATTAATGTTTACTTATAGTCTTTTTATGTATAAAATAATACATTATAATGTAAAAGAGGCAGAAAATGTGGGGAACTTAGAAAAAGATGGCTAATAGTCTAGCAGCAGAAATGATATCTTGCTGCCACGTTTTCTGTGGTGGTAGATTTATGTGGCTAAACATATTTTTTGTAAATCCTAACTACTTTGGCATTTAAGTAATTAAGCAATCAAATGTCTTTTAGAATTAGTATATTTTGGAGCAATAAGGCTTTCAAAAGTCAGACTTGTGTTAAAAATGATGTTCTTAGTCTTCATAAGCTAATAATTTGTATAAAACACATTTTTGATGAAATAATTCTGACCTCAATTTTATGTACAGATATCCTCACACTCACAACTTAGTTTTCTAGTGATTATTTAAATGGATCTTCCTTTTGCTTTACAAACTAGTTGGATGGTACTGCTCACCAAGTTACTGTTGTCACTGAAACAGAAAATGTTAAAATATTCTCACATAAGTTTTAAATCTCCTTCCTCAATATGTTGTCTAACCTGAAACGTGCTTTTTCTTTTCAAAATATGAGTTCTTTCAATATAAACAAATATTTCATTAGGAAAATCATGTATAGTTAATGCTGGGTATAAAAAATATTCTAAAATTCTATGGACTTCTGAACATCAGATGTTGAACAAAAGCTATTTGGGATCATATTGTAGATTTCCCAAAAAAAAATCACTGAGCCTTTTGCTAGCAATGTTATAGAGTTCATCTTGAAAGCACCTGGGAATATTTAGGAAAATAGTCACAATCTGGAATGTAATTAAATTCTTAGTCATTAGGATAAAGAACATACCAGACAACAATCAATATGTCAGATTTTCCCAGACCAAGAACAGAAAGTAAATTGTAAATCCATAAATATTTCCAGGGAGCAAAAAAAATTCATTTGTTTCTTCCACTTGTCAAGTATATTTAAGTTCTAGCAGGTCTCTAATCTGATGATACTGGAGCATTCAAAAATAAAAGTAAAGTGATTAAGAGCTGGTACGATGCTTATGTGGAGTACAGCTGAGATGCCTCCTATTCAAGTGTGGTCTGCATACCAGCTGGGAGCTTGGTAAAAATGCAGAAGAAGCCTGGGCCCACTCAGACTTGTGCAGCCAGAATCTTTAGTTCCAAAAAACCCTCAGGTGACTCATGTGCACGTTAAACTGAGGAATCAGCATTATAGATTAAATTTATTTCAAGTAAGAATACATTACATAAAAATCATCTGCTCTTCTTCAGGTCAGAAAATTCCATAGAAATTCACATGAATGAGAAGGCAAGCCTAAACTAGAGAAATGTTGCTATTTTCTTTTAATGTCTATTCTAAGAACAGCAAAACATTCTATTATTAGATCTCCTTTTCTGGATATTGTTTTTGTAAACTGAGAAAGGCAGGTGTTTCCCTTAGGTTGAAGGACATATACGAGATCTTCAAGGGCAAATACCAAGCTAGAATTACTGTTCTGTAAAAATTCTTTCCTGTTTTCTTTTAAATAAAAAGAGAGAAAATGAAAAAAGGTATCCCAGTAGATATTAATCTTTTAATTTAGGAAGGTTGACCTAAAAAGAATTGGAAACAGTTAAGTTTACGAATAACACAAAATTAAAAGTTTTGAAAGATACTAGAAACTAGACTTTTCCTTATTCCCCAGATGTAATCCATCAGCAAGCCCTGCCAGTTCTTTTAATAGCGCCATATCTCCAATTGATTTCCACTTTCCCTGAAACCCCTCTTGCCCAAATCAGCTTCATCTCTCTTGTGTACCAGAGCTTCAGCCTCCTCACTGGTCTCCCTGCATCCTCTCATGGTAGAAAAATATCCAATCAGAATACAAGGTAAATTCCTTAATCTGATAAAACACATTTTTAAAAAATCTACAGTGAGCTGAGTACAGTGGCTTGCACCTGTAATCCCAGCTACTTAGGGGGCTGAGGCATGAGGGTCACTTGAGCCAAGGAGCTCAAGGTTGCAGTGAGCTACGTTCATTCCACTGCACTCCAGTTTGGGAGACAGAGCAAGACCATGTCTCTAAAAATAAACCAAAAGACAAAAAACAACCAAACCAAAAAATAAAAAAATAAAAAATAAAAAACCTACAGTAATTTTTGGTGAAATAGAAAGAACCCCCACGGTGCCTTGAATGTAAAAGACAGACAAAAACAGTTTTTGTTAAACTGACAAGCCAAATCAGAGAGCTGAGAAGTCACAATAGAGATCTTGTAACATAAATAGTTGATATATACAGGGTGATGACTAATTTAATAGGTGTTTCAAAAATGATTATTGCATTAGCTCATTAAAAACACTCCAGAATTATAATCATTCTCCCTAAGAATCAGAGTGGTCCAAATTTTGTTCATTTAGATTTTGCCCAGTAAATTAAAATGCAAAATTTAAGGCAGGGTGATAACAGCAACAGACACTTGTAATTTGCTCATTTGTATTCTTTTTTCCTTTCTCTTGAATTTCTACTCTTAGACACATCTTACTAAGAATTTAATTCTATACTCCTAGTTGTATTGTATATTGTACCACCTATTTTTTTTTTGCTTGTTTCCTTTTAAGTTACAAGTCGAGAGTGTAATTAACCTCTGAATAAATAAGTAAAATATCAGATAAAAAGTGGTTAAGATAGGATCCAACTAATAAGGTCATTCTTTTTAAAGCCTCAATTGTCTTCTTTTAAGAAAAAAAACCTAAATAATACCAAATCCTAAAAGACACTTTTCTTTGCTATATAAAAATGTTATTTTCTTTTTGAGAAGAAAATAAAAGGCTCTTTCAAAATGTAGATATTTAAATAGCAACCAAGAATTCCTTTTAGGCTTTACTTTGGTGGGTATAGTGGAAGGAACAGAGATTATCTGTGAACAAAAATTACTTTCTAAAGTAATATAACAGTTGGCTATTAACATAGGATGTTATCCACCTATATTAAAGTTCTGGGTTATTTAAATTACAATGAACCTTTTTCTGCAACTTAAACTTTATAATCTATATGACAAGTAGAAATAATGGTATTTTGCATTATTAAATCATATTCTAAAGGAGAGCAAGATTTTGTGCACATTCTGCTAAACTTTATAATGACCTTTTTTTTTTCTATCAGGATGATTCTCAAAGCACAAAAAAGAGTAGCTAAGCTACGAGCTTTTTAGGGGAAGAAGCTGTGTTAGTCAACTGGCACATAATAGTCACTCAACAGATTTGTCCAGTGAATAAATCAGCTTTAATTTTATTTTAAAATAGAAACACTAAAACATGATTGTTGCAAGATTAAATTACCTTAGATAATAATTACTATTAAAATATATTTCCAAATTGCTTGATAAAAATAAATAAAACACCCAGGCTAAGGCAGGAGGATCCCTTAAGTCCAGGAGCTTGAGTCCAGCCTGGGAAACATATCTAGACACCCCCATCTGTAAAATAATAAATAAATAAATAATAAGTAAAACATCGGATGGTGGCACTAATTGTTGAAATTTACCCTGGTTTAGTCACTCTACATTTGTTACTTTATTTAATCCTTACAAAAAAACCATCAAGTTCAACATACGCAAGTCTATAAACGTAATTCACCACATAAGCAGAACCAAAGACAAAAACCACATGATTATCTCGAGTGATGCAGAGAAGGCCTTTGACAAAATTCAACAGCCCTTTATGCTAAAATCCCTCAATAAACTAGGTATTGACGGAATGTATCTCAAAATAATAAAAGCTATTTACGACAAACCAACAGCCAATATCATAATGAATGGGCAAAAACTGGAAGCATTCCCTTTGAAATCTGGCAATAGACAAGGATGCCCTCTCTCACCACTCCTATTCAATATAGTATTGGAAGTTCTAGCCAGAGCAATCAGGCAAGAAAAAGAAATAAAGGGTATTCAATTAAGAAAGGAGGAAGTCAAATTGTCTCTATGTGCAGATGACATGATTGTATATCTAGAAGACCCCATCATCTCAGCCCAAAATCTCCTGAAACTGATAAGCAACCTCAGCAAAGTCTCAGGATACAAAATCAATGTGCAAAAATCACAAGCATTCCTATACACCAATAACAGACTTAAAGAGAGCCACATGAAGAACGAACTGTCATTCATAATTGCTAAAAAGAGAATTAAAAAAACCTGGGAATATAACTAACAAAGGATGTAAAGGACCTCTTCAAGGAGAACTAAAAACCACTGCTCAATGAAATAAGAGAGGACACAAACAGATGCAGAAAAATTCCATGTTCATGGTTAGGAATAATCAATATCGTGAAAATGGCCATACTGCCTGTAAGGTTTATTGCCGATGTAAAATGAGGAAACTGAGGAAAGTATGAGAAAATGAGAACCCAATTTATTCAGCTACCGGGCGAGGTTCTGTGGTCCAGCAAGGGGCCAAAGAAGTCACGCCCAGCTCTTTAGGTCATGGGGTTTTATGGGAAGGGAAGGCGATTGATTGGCTATTGGGGAAACAAAGCAAAGGCAATTTTACTGGCTGTCAGGAAGCAGGAAGTGCTTGAAACTAGTTGCTATTGGTAGGCGGGTGGGACTTTGGGTAAGTGGGTCTTGATTGGCTGTTGGGGAAACAAAGTGAAGGCAATCCTATTGGCTATTAAGAAGCAGGAAATGCCTGGAGCTAGTGGTTATGGGTAGGCAGGCGGGACTTTGGGCCTTGATTGACTGTTGGGGAAACAAAATGAAAGCAATCTTATTGGCTATTAAGAAGCAAGAAATGCCTGGAGCTAGTGGTTATGGGTAGGCAGGCAGGACCTTGGGTAAGCGGGCCTTCTGGAGGCATACAGAGCAGACTGCTACTAGGCAGGGTCTGATGGGGCTTCTTTTAAAAAATTTTCCTGCAGGGTTTATCAACAGTGGGCTGGGAGTTAAATGCATAATTTAGTGCTGAATGTGGGCTTGGGTCTGCTATGCGGAGGCGGGTGTGGGGAAGCCGTGCGGCAAGGCCAGATAATGAGCTTGGGTGATGATGCAGTTATCAAGCGTGGAGAGAGATGGATGTGTCCGTTTAACCCTCTGTGAGGCAGCCGGCCTTACACTTGCAACCTCCATCTTCCAGTTTCCAGGGATTCTCCTGCCTCAGCCTCCCCAGTAGCTGGGATTACAGGCTCAGCTAATTTTTATATTTTTAGTAGAGATGGGGTTTCACCATATTGGCCAGGCTCAGCTTGAACTCCCGACCTCATGATCCACCCACCTCAGCCTCCCAAAGTGCTAAGATTATAGGGAAGATAAATTTTGTTGTTGTTGTTG
>NW_016107396.1:571529-599769 GCF_001604975.1 Cebus imitator
CACCAAAAGCATTGGCAACAAAAGCCAAAATAGACAAATGGGACCTAATCAAACTCCACAGCTTCTGCACAGCAAAAGAAACAGTCATTAGAGTGAATTGGCAACCAACAGAATGGGAAAAAATTTTTGCAATCTACCCATCTGACAAAGGGCTGATATCCAGAATCTACAAAGAACTAAAACAGATTTACAAGAAAAAAACAAACAAGCCCATCCAAAAGTGGACAAAAGACATGAACAGACACTTTACAAAAGAAGACATACATGAGGTCAACAAACATATGAAAAAATGCTCATCATCACTGGTCATTAGAGAAATGCGAATCAAAACTACATTGAGATACCATCTCACACCAGTTAGAATGCCAATCATTAAAAAATCTGGAGATAACAGATGCTGGAGAGAATGTGGAGAAATAGGAACACTTTTACACTGTTGGTGGGAGTGTAAATTAATTTGACCATTGTGGAAGACAGTGTGGCGATTCCTGAAGGACCTAGACATAGAAATTCCATTTGAGCCAGCAATCCTATTACTGGGTATATATCCAAAAGATGATAAATAGTTTTACTATAAGGACACATGCACACAAATGTTCATTGCAGCACTGTTTACAATAGCAAAGACCTGGAACCAACCCAAATGCCCATCGATGATAGACTGGACAGGGAAAATGTGGCACATATACACCATGGAATACTACGCAGCCATCAAAAATGATGAGTTCATGTCCTTTGTAGGGATACGGATGAACCTGGAAACCATCATTCTCAGAAAACTGACACAAGAATAGAAAATCAAACACCACATGTTCTCACTCACAGGTGGGTGTTGAACAATGAGAACACATGGACACAGGGAGGGGAGCATCACACACTGGGGTCTGCTGGGGGGAAATAGGGGAGGAACAGCAGGGGGTCGGGAGGTGGGGAGAGATAGCATGGGGAGAAATGCCAGATATAGGCGATGGGGAGGAAGGCAGCACATCACACTGCCATGTGTGTACCTATGCAACAATCTTGCATGTTCTTCACATGTACCCCAAAACCTAAAATGCAATTTAAAAAAAATTGGAAAAAGAAAACAACAACAACAAACAAAGCCCATCAAGTCAGATACTTTTAGTATCCAAATTTTACAGTTGAGAAAGAATGGAGACTGAGTGACATGACTTGCCTAAGTCACTCAGCTACTAAATGACAGAGTAAGAATTTGAACTCAATCTGTCTCCAACATTATTCTTTTAACCAATATGCTCTTCTTGGCCCCAGGCATGGTGGCTCACACCTGTAAATCCCAGCACTTTGGGAGGCTGAGGTGGGCAGATCACAAGATCAGGCATTTGAGACCAGCCTGGCCAGTGTGGTGAAACCCCATCTCTACTAAAAATACAAAAATTAGCTGGACCTGGTGGCAGGTGCCTGTAATCCCAGCTACTCAAGAAGCTGAGGCGGGAGAATCGCTTGAACCCAGGAGACGGAGGTTGCAGTGAGCTGAGATCAAGCCATTGCACTCAGCCTGGGCAACAGAGTGAGACGCTGTTTCAAAAAAAAAGAAAAGAAAAGAAAAGAAAAAGAAGAAATATGCTCTTCTATCTTCAGTTTTTAAAAACTGCTTTTCATTTATTATGTGTAGTCTTTGAAAACCAGTAAGAGAAAAAAAGCAGTAGACAGACTCCTGCTTCCTAAAAGGAGGTACTAGACATAATGAAAGTGCTTGTAATGGCACATATTTGGAGCCAAGATGGTGGTTTTCAATAAAACTGAGAAAGGGTGGATTGCTTTCCCACAGAAATTGTGGAAACATACATGCTATCCAACCTTAGAAATGTAAAATTGTTCATGTTTTTGATCTTAGGACCAAAGGAAAAACTACAAATTCCACTGTTTGGAACATTTAATGGAAGAGTTTTAAAGGAAATCATTATTATAATCATGGTACCCATCAGCCTGTGAGAATCCAAGCTCTGTCAAAATTTTCTTTATAAATTCACTGTTAGGACTTTCTAACTCATCAAGTATTATTCAGCTGAAACTAAAAAATCTGAAATGTAAGATCTTAAATTTTGAGTGATACTATTCCAAGAATTAAGGAGGAAAATGGATATCATGTGATTCAGGCACAATAGAAAAATGTTTGGCTTGTGCAGCATTTTAACAGGTATTAGCTGTCTGTTACTTTGTTTTTCTTGCTTCAGAGAAAGTTTTTTGGGTGTGGAAGTGACTTGGAATGGAAGGTTGTACTGTCAACTAACTATAAGCAACATTTTAAAAGTTAACATGTTATGTACAGTTTGATGAACTCTTAAAAAAGAAACCTAGATGTTGTCTTCACTTTCTGGGTCTGCACAAGGGCTTGGAATCTCATAAAGAGAGATTACTTTTAAGAATTCTGGCACTTTGCTTTTAGTCTAAACCATAAAAAACTGAAAGAACAGCCATTTCTAATCTTGCCCAGTACATTCCAGCTAAATGGAAGCAAGAAGACATGGAATAAAAAGAACTATTCAGTCATCTCAGAACTTCATCAAATATTGAGTTAAATACCTTTTCCAATAAGGGTTAAAGCATACGGGCTCTGATTCCTCTGAATATACTTCCCTTATCCCTATATTTTATACTCCTTGATATTACTTTCTTTCATCTTCCTTCTTTCAGATAACTTGCTTTTAATACAAAAATTAAGGGTAAAAAACTAAGTGTAACAAGTCATATCTTCTGAAGGCAAGTAAAGTCAATTTACTTAACAACTCAATCTGGAATTATAGTTATTTCACCACTTACCATGTTTGAAAACCGTAAGTGGGGTGTAGAATCACATTAGATGGCTAAATCAGAAAAGAACAAATGAAATAGTGTAATCCATTCAGCTCTCTATGGCCAGTCTACGTAGTCACAAAATATGGAAGAGAACGAAAAAGATGAAGTTCCTCACTGATGTTGGAAAATAACAACAAATTGCTCAAGGCTATCCTACTTGCCTCGAATACAATTAATGTTACCTTATCTGGCTTCTCTAGCTAACGCAGCCAATTAGATTTTTACCTTGATGGATCTAAAAACTACATATAGTTTACATAAAGATCTAAGTTTAAATTCCCTCTGTCTCCTAGAATTACTAGAAGTCAGCTGAATCATTTTCAGAACGCAGTGTAATTTAGATTTATTTTTTGGTAGGTCCTGATATTCCCTACCAAAAGCATCATCAGACTATTTCACCTAACCCAGAATTTCTGCTTCTGGATTTATTTTACATAGTAAATCTCTTCATCAAACACTCATTTAGTGAGTAAAGCCTTATGATAATAGACTTGCTATGGTTTGAATGTTTGACCCTTCTGAAACTCATCTTGAAACCTAATCCCCAATGTGACAATATTAAAGGTGGGCCCTTCAACAAGAGATTGGCAGAGCTCTCATAAATAGAGTGATCCATCCATGGACTAATGGATTAATGGGTTAGTAGATTAACGAGTTATCATGGGAGTGGGACCAGTGCCTTTAGAAGAAGAAGAGAAATCTGAGCTAGCACACTCAGCCCCTTTGCTGAGGTACCCTGTACCAACTCAGGATTCTGCAGCAAAAAGAACCTAACCAGATGTAATCCCTTGACTTTAGACTTCTCAGCCTCCACAACTGTAAGAAATAAATTCATTTTATTTTTAAAATACTCAGTTTCAGATAATCTGTAATAAGCAACAGAAAATGGACTAAGAAAAGACCCATTTTAAATATCTAATAAATAAGTAAAGTCCTGAAACTATGAAAATCATGGCTCTTTCCACTATTAGGCATTTTTTCATATGATTCACACAATTTTATGCACCTTTTTTTGGCTACAAGTTTATCCTAATATTAAGTAAAAATGGTTAAAAAGTAAACCAATTCATGTGTCAGCATAACGTAAATATGGCTGACATCTTCTTATAAGTAAGAATTGTGCTAAAATTCTGAAGTTAGAAGGTTTACTGTTAAGTAAGAAGCCAAAAGTTCAGACATTCAGCCAAAGTTGATCCAAACCTCTTGGGTTGGAAATATTATAAAAATGGACTTTTCCACAAAATGGCCTGTATTTCCTGTTTTTGGTAAGCTGTAAATGCAAGAGAAACAATACTTCTTATGACATGTCATTGCTTTTACTTTTGGTCTGAAAACACCACGCAAAGACTATGAGTGTGATGAATCAAAAGAATAAAAGTTGAGTGGAGAGATGTTCTGGGCTAAGAAAGAGAGTTAATGGGAACAAAATTTCCTAACTTGACCACCAGTTAACCATAGCTTGGAAGCCCAATGTGCTATGAGTCAGTAGCAACTGGCTCCAAAATAACACATGAATATCTTAGGCTAGCTCATTACTGGAGTAAATTGTTAAACATATTTCCAGAAACAAATTCAGCAGAAACAGTTACTTAATGGATAAAATGGTACTCGTGTAAATTCCTTTTTACAGAATAATCTGGAAATGAGATAGCACAAACAACTTGCTAGGCAATCTGACAATGCTATTCATCACCTTCATGTAGAAATTTTAGGCAAAAATCACAGCTACCATCAACAGGATCAATAATAATAACACTTCATGGGAAGAGTGTGGAATTGTTAAAAACAACAAAACATTGAATTGTCAAAAGTTAAGTCCCAAAAGTTTTATAGATTGTGAATATAGGGGCATATTTTGCATCTTCCAAATGGCCACTTAATGCTTCCTCTAACTTAATTTCTTAGAATAGAGTCTTTTAAGCTTCTTACTTCATTAACTAAAATCACTAATGCTCAATCATTTGGTTAATATCTTTATAGAATCTCTACAATACTGATTGTGCATACGCAAATAATAAACCAAGTTTGGGATCTACTGCTCTTTTTTACTTGATTGCACCATAATGCATAAGGATGGACAAGTCCCTTAATATTGCAATATGGAGATACCCTCTTCTGCAACCTGGAAATATTACTTGCCCCAAATAAATAAGTCCCTAAGATGATAAACTACACCTCCCAAAATAAATAAATAAATAAGCCCCATGAGAAAAAGTAAATAAGTGTTTAGGATTTGAGGCCAGGACAAGAGCCTTAATAGTATAATACGTTGATACTAATCTAAAAAGGAAATTTATGAGTCCCTGCAAAGAAGACTGAAAACTTAAAAAATAATGAAAATAATGAAATGAGACAACAGGACAGAGACATCGATCAAGGTGTCACTGGCCTTCTCGTCCATCCCTTCCTGGAGGTCTGTGTGTCCTAGCAAAAGGAGTAGGCCGAGCAACCTGGTGGGCAGAGCAGGATCTTGGGGGTCTGCGGCTTGGGGGTGCAGAGGCCCAGACAAGGCAAAGCAGAAGAGTGGAGGATTTATAGCTCAGAACCAGCCCAAGGCAAGTTTTCCACCAAGATCACAGCATCAAGCCAAGCAGGCCAAAACTCAGTAAATTCTAGAAAAGCAAAGAATGCCAGAATCAGAAAGATAAGGAAGAAGCTTAGACCAAAGGGAGGAATAATGATGACAGTGCTAGAATGTGCTTTTTGGTGAGTGCAGAGAATGGAGAGCTGTACTATAGGCTGGGGCAAAAAATCTGGCTTTGGGCGGTGTACATTGTTTGGTTTCTTTGTTTTTCTTTTGCTGTTTTGGCAATCTCCATTTTGCCAAACTTCCTGCCTTTCCCTTGGTTTACACCCTTTATACTTCATCCATGTGTTACTTAAGGGTCCCCAGGAATTTGTACCCCAGGTCTGTATAACATTTGACATGAAAACAGATGAATCAAATGCACATACAGAATGTTTATAATCCATTTTTATGGCTGGGTTAATAATTTAGTAATTTCAGTTAATAGTTTAGAAAAAAGATAAAGTCATAATGCATTTCTTGTTCGGTGGCAGTCAGGCTTCCTTCCTGGAGCCACGCTGTTGGCAGACTGAAACAGGCATGAGCTATGCTGTGGGACCACGTTCAGTTGATGCTAAAGCCTAGAATAGCATTATTGGACTTCAGCAAACTTCGCGTTTGTTTGTGAAACTTTGACTCCATGACAAAGGCTGTATTTGATTTAGGACTTGCTTCACTGAGGCAATCCTGAGAAAACTAAACTCAAACTACACAGAAGTAAAATAAATACATAAAAAGTGGCTCTCCTAATTTATAAATTAAATGACAATGAAACCTTTATATAGTGAGCTATTTACTGGGGACAAAGACCATGTCTTATCATATTTTATTTCCCAGCATCTAGGCATCGTGTCTGGCACATGGTAGGCATTCTGTAAACATTCATTGAACTACACTGAACTGCATTGCTTCATATCCCTACTGCTGGTCCCCTTTCATCAGGTTAATAGCTGCACTTAACCTTGGCTCAGCCTTCGCTACCTCAGAAAGACCCTCCCTGACCTCTTGTATTTGATCAATTCCCACTAACATTCATAAACAGACTATTATGCATTCTCCTTCAAAGTACCTATCAACAACTATAATTTTACACTTACAGCCATGTGTCACATGAGCATGTTTTGATCAGTGATAGACCACATACGTGACAGTGGCCTCATAAGGTTATAATGAAGCTTTTATACTGTATTTTTACTGTACCTTTTTGATGTTTAGATACACAGAAACTCATCACTGTGTTAAAACTGCCTGCAGTATTCAGTAAAATAACATGCTGTACAGGTTTGTAGCCTAGGAGCAAAAGACTAGGCCATCTACGCTAGGTGTGTAAGTCAGCTATAGCATCTAGGTAAAAATATTATGATGTTCTCACAATGACAAAACTGTCTAATGATTCATTTCTCAGAATGTATCTCCCTTGTTAAAATGATGCATGGCAGTACTTACAAAGCTGTTTGATGTAAACAATACAAACCATAAAAAAATACATTCCAAGGAAACAAGGGCTCTGTCTTTTGGTTTTTGCTCATGCAGCAAATATTGTTTTTGTTGGCACTCAGAATTTTTTTAAAGCAGTGAAACAAGAACCCATGGTTTCCTCTCATTCTAATAATACTCAAGAGGCCTCAAAGAATAGGAAATAAATTATCCAGCACATATGCATATCATAGTGAAGCCAGGAAAGCAAGGTTTTATGACACAGGCCATCCAGATGGGAAGAAATTAATAAGAAAACCGAAAAACACAAATATCATTCATTATGGTCAACATTATTTTCCATCCTGGAGTGTATCATGGAAATGTGTGTAAATAAATGCTTATTCTGCCAGGCACAGTGGCTTGTGCTGTGCTCGTAAACACAGCACTTTGGGAGGCTGAGGTGGGAGGTTTGCTTGAGGCCAGGAATGTGAGACCAGCCTGGGCAACATAGTAAGACCCCATCTCTAAAAAAAATAGGCTGGGCATGGTGGTGCATGCCTGTAGTCCTAGCTACTCAAGAGGCTGAGGCAAGAGGATTACCTGTGCTCAAGAGGTCGAGGCTGCAGTGAACTATGCATTATTGCACCACTGCACTCCAGAGCTGGGCAACAGAGCAAGACTCTGTCTCTAAAAGAGAGATAAAAGTGTATTCTTTTGTAGGCATTGTAGTTGTTTTATTAAAATACAAACACACACACAATAATTCATTAAGTTTAACCTAAAGAATTTTTTGACTAAAAGTTAAAGACTTTCAAATATCACTTTCACATGGCTTGACATAATAGCTTAGCCACATGTAAGTAGTCTGTCTATCACATTGCTCTCTGTACCTTGGGAGTGCACTGTTCTGAGTCCAAAATACAATGCTAAAGATCATGAGATCTGGGGAATAATGAGGTTATTTTTGGTTAAAGAAAAATAAAGAACAGAAACTGAAACTTAATCATGTTTAACCTAATACAGGAAAGTTTATAATAAGCCAATATATCCAATTATTCCAGTCAACAGCTTAATAAGTAAAATTTCAGAAAGGTTAAGGAAAAATAAGAACATTCAAGAGAGCTGTTGCTCTCATTTAATTTGATTCTTCTTATGAGGCAACTACCGTGTGTCAGGCAGCATACTCAGCACACAGTTAGCAGCAGAGAAAGATACAGACACAGACGGAACTTATATCGTGAAAGGTTCCTCAGCCTATACCTGGCACCCTTCCTAGTTCTTCTGTCTTTTCCCAATCCCTGGGGTAAACATCTAGCCTCAGGCAGGGCCACAACGAATGCTCTCCTTCCCCTAAAGGGAAGGAACTTTTAGAGACAGTGCTATTCAACATCAGGTTTTGATAAATATTTGTAAAATATATGAAAGAATTATTAATTAATCATCCAATTGCTCTCAGAGGGAGATCTGTGAATGAGGAGTTGAACCAAAATATCAATGGCTGGCTTTCAATAGAAGTTAAGTTTGTTCAGGTTGGCCCTGGTTCTAAGCTTTTAAGTGTATTAGCTGATGATCCGTCTATCATGTGAAATAAAGGAGACATTTTTATGGTTGATTTAATTCAGCTTTACCCAAAATAAAAACTTCCCTGTTCTTTGTTAATCATGTAATAAGTTCAGCAGATTCTCCTAGCTTTTAGAAGGTGGTGGGATCTCAGTTCTGTCACTGAGTGACTTTAAGAAAATTAGATAACCTATCTGTGTCCCTTTATTTATCCAATAACATTGATAATCACACAGTAATTTTGCTGTGTCCCCTTATCCAATAATGTTGATAATCACATAGTAATTTTACAAGTATTATATGAGGCAGTACATGCAAAGCGCTTGGCACAGTATCTGGCATGTAGTAAGCACCCAGCCAATGCTGATATTATGATTAACATCATTGTAATACTTGTAGCACTATTATTCCTGTTCCCATGTATTCTTATTGGGCATTCAAGATCCCAGTTAGATTGAAGAGCTCTGCTGAAAGGCACCCCAAAATACCTGGTACCTTCATTCAATCTTTCTAAAAATATCTTTTGAGCTTCTGCAAGGCATCAAGGTTGGCCAGCTTCCCTATTCAAATGGGTGACTTACAGGGGGCTCAGAAGGAAGGGGGCAGAAGAATAAGTGAAGCACATGAGCACAAGACAAAACTAAGGCACAAAACTTGAGAAGAGTAAACCTAAGTAAAAAGTCTTACAGGATAAGGTACAGAAATGAACATCAGAGTCACTGGGCTATGCAAAGTCTTAGAAAATCATCTTAACCTTTAACAAGAAGACAGCCTAAGCTTGAAGAACTTTCTTACCCATAATTGGGCCCTACTTAATCTATAATGCAAAAGAAAAATTCCCACTCTTCAATGAGCATAAATCTCATCAGAGATGATTTGTTGTGCTAATGTTTCATTATAATAAAACATTAAGAGACAACATGGTTACAGTGACAAGAATCATCATCCAAACATGACTAGAAGTCTGTCCAGCAATGGAAGTTTAGCACTGGGTTAGGAATAAAAATTCAGCCCATGGAGGAACAGTGAGAATAACTTCCAAATATGCTGAGTAATAAAATGGAAAAGTAAAAGCAGCTCCTCCTACTAAATACTTATATCCCAAGTTGCTCATGGCTGATATTAAAGGAACCTAAATCAGCAATGGAGGATCCATAACAAAATTATCTGAAGGCTCCCAAATTGTTTGCAGTATCATTACTTGCAGACTGTTTTTCACCAACTACTTATCTAGTTTCCACAGACAAAGGTTCATTGCAAAATATCCAAAATGCAAAAGACACAGGAAGCTGCATATGCATGGACTCTTAAATGTTTTATGGGTTTTGTTTTTGGTTTTGTTTACATTAAGCTACAGATGGGGCAGAGAGATGCCGTGCGATCTGTCAGGAACTGCCTGCAAAGGCTACTTGCCAGTTAATAATTAGCATGTTTTCATGGATAATGGAAAAAGAGGTGACATTCCTGGTCAAAAGACCATTGACTTTATTACTCTTAGCAATAGCAGTAACCAGCATTTCAGCAGTTTCTTGCACCAGTTCCTAAAGGACCACCTGCACACATCGTAAGCATTATAGGAGAGAGACTCCAAACTTACAGAACCTGAATTTTTTACGGTGAACAGTAAGCATGCCTGCCCTTTGCTCTGGAGGGAGGCACTATCTCAGTCTTCCAAAGCTGTTCACTGTACAAACATTTTTGAAATGATAGAATGAAAAAACGTCAGTTAGTTCCTCTGCTCATAAGACATGCAGAAATGTGAGAAGCCCATGGAGAATTGTCTACCAGCATGACCTTGACACTGAGCATTCACACCAAACATGCTTATATTGTGCTTGGCATTATGCTGCTAGACAGTATAAATGGCTCTGGATCTCCAAAGCCCTTATCTGGACAAACCACTATTGCACATTCCAGAAATATTTTTCTGAGTTTCTCAAGCTATCCATAGGTATTCACTTCCTCTTTTTTAAGGTCAGCACAAATATCTGGAACTTTTGTCTTTTACCATTTTCCAGAAGAATTTGGGGGTTCCCATTATAAAATACTTCTGCAATGTAGAACATCTCTCTTTCACTAGCATAAAAATAGTATTCCAAAATATAGTCCATACTATTACAGGTTTGAGGTAGGCATAGGCTTAGTGTAGACTATGAAAGCATTTCCATAATGATGCTTCCTGCATCTCCCTATCAGGCCACCCAAGTAAACATCTTAACACTGACATGTTAACATGGCATAAGTCCTAGTTTTAATGCTTACTAGTTGTTACTTGGATAATTAATTTCTTCCTCTACTTCAGTCTCCTCATTGTAAAATAGGGAGGATAATATTCACTCTTCCTACCTCGAACAATTTTTGAGACAGTCAAATGACATAATATTTATGGAAGCATTTTATAATCAAGAAAAGGTCTTTAAGTTGCTTTAATACTCTAATTAGTGTCTCCTGCAGCTTGCTTGTGCCTCAGGGATGCCAAACCTAATCTTTTCATGCCCTCAGAAACTGCACATCAGGCAGAGTTGTAGGGTAATCAGTTATTTGCAATTAGATTGATGTGTTGTTAATATCCAGGGGATATATCTTCACCATCAAGGATTTAGGGGGAGACTGTAAGGTAAAAAAAAGTAGAAGGATGGAGGGAACATAATGTTATTTCTAGGTCAGAAGCCATTTCTGGATATGTAAAATAGCCAATGTTTTATGATACCAGACATTGGCTTTTGGTTAATTGTTAGCTGAGATTCAGTGAATAGGAAAGAAATAAAACATCCTATCAATCTTTCATTACAGTCATCACAAATACACATTATGCCATATTTTCATCTATTTCTTAAGGAACCAGTAAGGCTATTATCAGAATATATCATTTTTCCCCAGCAGTGTCAAGATGGGCCTACAACACACACAAGTCTCAAGAAAAATAGTTTAAGATCTATAAAAGATGCACTGCAGCTGATGAAACAGTTCTCATGCTGCAAATTACGAAGACTGGGATCAAAAATTCTCTTTTTTTTTTGCCTAACTTTCCATCAATGGAAAACCCTACAGACTTTTAATGTGGCAAAATGACAAGAGGCACAAACACCAACAGATGGAAAGCAGAAAAGACAGGAGAAAGTGAAGGGGGCCGGGAACAGCCACTGATCCAAATAGTTTTAAAATGAAAATGAAAACCAGAATAAGAATGTAAAATGAACTAAAACATGGGAAAACTAATATATTACTTTGATGCTGTACTGTTTCCTTTAGGAAGAAAGCTTGATCCAGATTATGTCTACTCCCCAGAGTCTTGAACTCAATTCTCTTTTCAGAAGTTGTCCAATTTTGGCAAAGATAGTATTTAGAGGAAACACATTTTTCCATTAAATTTAAAGTTTAAAAATAATCTCTCTCAATTCTCTAAGTTGCCTTGAAAACTCAAAGGTTTTGAATCAGCACTGGAATTAGAGCTATCTAAGCATGTTTCTAATAGCACCAAATGGTCTAGAAAGAAAGTGATTCTTAGAGCTAACTATGAAATCTCTTTCCAAAGAAGAGTGAGTCCAGAAGTCAGTTTGTATACCACATGTCTTTTATGCTCTATCCTATTTTTGCATCCAAAATTCTTAACATTAAATAAGGTATTTTTCTTTTATTTTCTTTTTTTAGAGATGGAGTGTCACTCTGTCACCCATTGGAGTGCAAAGGTGCAATCTTGGCTCACCGCAACTTTTGCCTCCCAGGTTCAAGCAATTCTCCTCCCTTAGCCTCCAAAATAGTTGGGATTACAGGCATGTGCTACCATGTCCAGCTAATTTTTGTATTAGTAGAGACAGGGTTTCACCATGTTGGCTAGGCTGGTCTCGAACTCCTGACCTCAGGTGATCCACCTGCCTCAGCATCCCAAAGTGCTGGGATTACAGGCGTGAGTCACCACACCCAGCCTAAATAATGTATTTTTCAGTTCTAGGATATTCATTTGATTATTTTATATAGATTCCAGTTCTCTGTAGAAGTTCTCCATCTTTTCATATCATTTTCTCTATTTTCTTGATTACATTAATCATAGTTTTTTTTAAGGCCCTATCTAATAATTACAGTATCTAAATCTTCTGTGGGTTTACTGTCTTTTCTACCCCTCTGTTTCTTAGGTTTCAGTCATTTCTTCCTGTTTGATAGCACTCCTTGCAAGTTTTTATTGAACACTGAATATTACGGATGGAAAAATTGTGAGACTCTGAATAATATCTTCCTTCAAAGAGGATTAAATTTTCTTCTGGAAGTCAGAAAACAATTACTGGTGGATCATCTTGATCCTGTCTAAGCCTGATTTAAAGCTCTGTTAGGGCTTGTCTATTTCAGCTTTCCTACTAGAGTACGGTTCCTACTCCTAGGGCTTGGCAGACAGGGCCTCCACTGAAAGCCTGAGGTTGTTTACCAGTGCCCCCCACATTGGCGGCACTTGAATTCCTGTGTCTCCCCCAGCACCATGAGGCCGCAAAATATCTCAGATAAGCGATTTGGCTGTCCAAATGTTCTTTTATCCTGGGTTTTGCAGGGGGTCTTGCTCATTTCTATGCAGCTATTTGGGCTACTTTTCCGCAGTTTCCACATCTCTAGAATTTTGCCCTTCTAGTCCTAGCCACTTTTGTTGCCCAGAATTCTGACTTCTTCCTCTTTAGTCTAATGACAGAATACTATTTTCTTCCCATACCTCATTCACCTGTGCTGTGATTTAGAAAATGCCCTCGCAGAAGCAGCCAGGGAAAATGTGACTCAGGTTTTGCACTTCTCTTCTCTCAAAGATCATAATTATGCCCTAATTATGTTGGCTGTTCTCCAATGCCTCCAATTTATTGTCTTACGTGTTCTGTACTGCTTTTATAATTGTTTACTGCAGAGGACTTTATCCAAGTGACCCCATCGTGGAAACTGAAGTCTTCAATATGAACTTCATTACTTAGAATGCTTAGAGACTGAGTTAAGCTTTCATGTAGAAGCAAGGACAAATATATGTATCATGATACAGGCATCAAAAGAGAATCAGGTACCCTTGATACAAATTATCCAGTTAAATACCTCTTTCAAGTGGAAGTGGGGAAGAGCAAAAAAATCTGGATTGTTAAGGGCTCTAAATGCTAGATTCTTTACTAGGAAGGGCATAGGATGCAATCAATAAAGCAGATATAGCAGAGTATATTTGTTCAATAACTTGGTCTTCCATTGTCTATCTGTGTGTCTGAGCAAAGTACCCGTTGCCTATGGAGTCTGCTTCCTCACCAGTAAAAGGAAAGATGTGCACCTTTGACTCTGCAAAGGCCTGAGTCCTGCAGAAATGGCGAGCCCAGCTCTAGTCCCTTCCCTTGCAACAACCACAGCTCATGTGGGTTTCTGTACAGGATTGTATCTGTGCAATAAGTGATGTGGTTAGAAACTTGGAAAGCATAAGGCTACATGATCCCAAATATTTTTTTCCAACTCTACAAGTCTCTACGTATACGTTTAACTAGATAAGAAAAAAAGAAGCTGTCAACTTTCATAACCAGTACCAAAAATGAAACTACTGTAATGGTGCTTAGTTTTTGCAGATTCCATAACACAAATTCCCAAGACCCTTATAACTTTTTAATTCATATACTTAGTGAATATTTAATCCATGTCTTAAATTCATTTATCCAGAACTTATCACAATAATTATTTTCTAAGAACTAATGTCACATCTAAAAAGGCTTCTTAGTCTATTTAATAAACATGTTTGAGCAGAAAGCCTATGTTTCAAAGCAAGAATGTTTAACTTAGTAACTAAGCTGCTAATTAACCTGGCTTATGAGGTTTCTACAAAGTGAAAACATTATTCTTCTGCTTCTCATTTAATGGCTTGTACCATGAGCTAATAACATTTACAAGACAGATCATTACAGCACTGAGACGTTGGTATAGTAAACATTGAATCTCCCTTGATAATATTAACTATTAAATTAAATATAATAATATGTAACATCTGGGAAAGCACTTACTATATATATCAACAATATTCTAACACTTAAAACTACATTTCACTCAATTCTCAAGACAACCCCCAAAAGTAGGTTCTCCTGCATTCCCCATATCCCAGAGAGACAACTGAGACAAAAGCGGTCACTACAGTGAGGGGCAGAACCACCCTCACCAGGCTTGGAACTACTGTGCTCAGAGTTGCACATCTACAATTACTACAATAGGCAATTAGTATCTTGAGAATGAAACCAAGCAAGATGCTGAAGATTACTAAAAACAACTTACAGTTGGAATTTATTCCTTTCCATTTATTTTTATTATATTCAGAGAATATTTCCCCACTGTAAAAAAGCCAAGATGATGTAATGAGAAAAGAAAAGAAAAAGAAACGCAACAGAAACAGAGCTGAAGTCAAGAATCATGGTACTTAGTACTAGTTCTGCCACTATCTATGGGACTTTGATGTTTTTAAATGTTATATTTAAAAGTCTTTAAATGTTATATTCCAAGTGTTAAAGAGGAAACAAAAATACCTCTCTACTTCTATCAAATAAAATTCATAAGGATTTTAGGGAATTATGTCATTTGTATTATTAATCACCAAATATTGGTGTGATTCATTATTACTAGAGAAATAAATGTAAAATAATTATGCTTTAATTTCTATTATACTGTCCTAAAAGTCTTTTAAAAAAAAAGAAAGAAAAAAAGAAAAAACCTATTCTAAGACAGGAAATGGTTTCCATTGTTTCAAGGGACTTTTCCTACAGATAAGAGTAAAATTGCGTTTTCGGTATAATCATTCTTTTTCACTACACTGCAGCTTCCTAAAGATGAACCACACCAAATAAACTCTAGAGACTATATTTAGAAGATAGGGTAATTAGCAAATGCCATTTAAAGTTTATTCATCTTACAGGACAACAGATGTCTTACCTTTTGTTTTTAGGAAAAAGGAAACTGAAATTAAAAATACTTATTTTTGCTATATATATGTCCAGTAAAAATCTAGTTCACAAGGGAAATACTAAAATCGTCACAGTTGGTCAGTATGTGATCATATATTTGCATTTCCACAAGTATTGTTCATTTCTTTAACACCTTACCTTTTTCAGAGCAGAAAGACAGGTTCTGTTCGTCACTTTTTATCCTATTACCATGGTATTACTTTCACGACAAGTTACAAAGAAAAATCTTACTACAAAATTGGTTAGTTTTAGGTTCAAAGTGAAAATGATTTTACCCTTTTATTCAGGACTTGCCCATATAACATTATCCACTAGCATCTATAAATGTAGAAATTTTATAATCATTTAAGTCAACTTCGTTTTAATAAGTTGTCCCCAAAAAATATGTGTGTTAAATACGTCAAGCTTTCTTCCTTTTGAGTTGGGGTAAAAGAACAGATATTTGACCTCATTTTCCATTTTTTAAAATTTTTGATAAAGTATAAGCAGTAAGAATTAGTCCCTAAGTCAAAAAGAGTATAAAATTAAAAGAAAAAGAGCCACTAATCTCAGTGAATTTTCACTTTGGTTTACTTTCAGTTTAATGTCCTAGTTTTTTTTTTTTTTAATACACTTCCAAAACATTGACTCTATACTTAGTCTTCCAATTCAATTGTTAGTTCTGCTGTTTGTCTGATACCGCAGTCCTTCACCTTCATAACATTTGGGCAGTTCCAGAATTCTCTACTTTGTAATGCTCTCAACGAAAGTGACTCCGCTACCTCTTTCCATGTGTAAACACGTCACATAAAAGACATTTACCTAAATGATTCTGCAGAATTTAAGAGCAGTGTAGCTCAAAGTTTATATTTATGCATAACTCCTAATACTCTAATTAGGAATAAAGGGAAGATAAATCTGAAAATGATGTCATATTGAGTTGGCAATGTCCTGCTTTAATGCCCAGCCATTTGCCACCATTTGTGACTAAGAGAATTTCCTACATGGAGTAGGAAATAATTATGCTGTATCTCCATGCCTTTGAGGTACCATGGGGCCCAAGAGCACCCTGACCCAGCCAAGCTAAATTCAAGTTAGTTCATAGTTATAAATATGCAAAGCACTCCACTAGGCATATGGACAAATAAAGACAAGCACAAGAGCCTGAAGAGTTTCTAAGGAAAATAATATACTTCATAAAATCTTCTTGTGACACAAAAATTCATTTGTGCTAAAAGGAATTGGTCTCCCCTCTCATTTTGTATTTTATAACATTTCTTCTAAATAGGGTTCTGAGAATGGAATGATATTATTGCTATTAATCAATCCAAGACATGTGAATTGCTTCTAGCCTCCGACTGCATAAAGTACTTGTCCCACAGTAACTACTTTTGCCTTATATGTAAATTCTATACATCATTAAAACATTCTAGTGGGAGTTTAAAACTCAAAAATCAAATAAATAAGGATATGGTAATAGATCCTGTTGTATTTGTTACAAACAATATTGTTAAGTTTTTGAAAAACGCTTCAAAACTAATCAGTCCCTATTTCTAACACTTCTAAGTTCTAGGAGTGTTAAAAAAAAAAAAAAGGATTTTTTAAATGTTATTTAAGATGAGCATTTAAATAGACAGCTCTTTATTAACTTAAATTTTGAATGAACATCATGTCTTCATTAACATAATTTTTTTTAATTTTTACTTTAAGTTCCGGGATACATGTGCAGAACATGCAGGTTTGTTACATAGGTATACATGTGTCATGGAACATAATTATTTTTAATTCGGCTTTTTAAATTTAGAGCCAAGCGTGTAGTGTGAAAGTAATGAGATAGTAGGCCTTCATGCTGGTTTAAAGGAAAGTGTCATGTACATTTCATGATTGTCACAATTTCCCTCCAAGTAGGCAAGGAAAAATTGTAAGTCTTTCTTACTATACAACCAAACAAAAAGAAGTACACTCTATTGATACATGCTTAATTTAGCCTTTCCACTTTCTATTTTCATAGAACTCTAACTTACTGTAATGATCTTAAATATACGTTATAATGAAGTAATTTTTTTCTTTATAAGAATCACATACTCATTCATGTATTCATTTATCTAATGATAGGTAGGTCTTTAAGCACTTTAGAAAGCATGGTGCTTTGTTCCTTTTGATATACTTTATTACCTGACAAATATGGATAAGCCACCATATTCTCTTAACTTTACAAAAGGCAAAGCTATAGAATTTTGGGAGTTAGAGATACCTGGCTTCACCACTTATTGACTCTGTGATGTGGACGTGATACTTAAATAATCTTGGCAACCTCCATGCCCATCTATAAAAATGAAGTAACCCTGAAGGGTCGTGTGAAGATGTGACTTAACTTTTGTAATCAGTCCAGCACAGGTCACCAGTCAATGGTGCCACTATTGTAATTATTCACATATGTGAGGGTCACTCCTGTAAATTGAAGGAAGGGGGTGGACCTGTATTGCAGCAACTCGCTTCTTCCTCCAGAGCAGGTGGATGGCCAAAGGGAAATAGTGTGTATAAAAACAGAAGCCATCCACCAACCCCTGACAGCTGCTTCCTGGACTGTACAGAAGGCGTTGCTGGGAAAGTAGCATGGTATGGTGGAAAGTCTGTGGTCAGCAGAGCTCCTCTGCCCACTGTGGCACACAGATGACTGTGTCAATGAAATCTGCCTGCCTTTGTCCACTCTGAAAATGAGTGGTTGTATTTCTTCACTTGACCAGTATTCGGACTGAACGATCTCTAGAGTCCTGCCCTGCTGTTCTCACATTCAGTGCATACCGAAAGGGCTGCCTGTAAAGTTTCAACGAAAATATGAGACACACAGTAAAGTTTGCCACAATAAAAAAAAAAAAAAACCTATACAATAGGAATAATTCATTAATGATAATGTACATGCTATCTTATATTTTACATTGCATTTTTGTGACTTTTCAGTTTATTTCTTTTTAACTTATCTTTTGTCTCTAAACTGACATAATTCCAGTATTTATTTTTTCAGTTAATTTTCTGAACACAGCACTTAAAAGCCAAATTGCCAGTTTAAAGCCAGATATCTGACAACACCATCATTAAAGATTATATTTGTTCTACAAATACTCAACAAACTCTCGAGGGACAAGGCACTGAGGTTGGCACTAAAGACATGGAAATGAATGATTCAATTCTGCTCTCGTGAAGCTCCCATCTGGTAAGGCAGACAGACAAATCTCTACATATTTAGAGAAGGGCTGTGGAAGGATAAGCACCTAGCTCAGTCTAGAGAGCCACAAAAAGAAAGTGATATGGGCTCTGAGAGTTGACAAATGGGTAAAAGTTGGTCAGACTCTACAAAGATATAAAGACATGCAACTCCTGCTGAAATCAGCATTAGTGGGTGGCTGTGGGTAGATAAAAAGGTTGGTTAATGAGTACAAACACACAGTTAGGTAGAAGAAATGCGTCGTAGTGTGTGATAGCAGAGTAGGGTGATTATAGTTAACAACAATGTGGTATACATTTCAACATAGCTACAAGAGAGGACTCGAAATGTTTCCAACATATAAAATGATAAAGACTCGAGGTGACGGACACCCCAAGTGTTGGACATTACCTCAAGTATTTATCATTTTATAGGTTAAATATTTTGTTAAATATTTGTCATATTTGTTACACGCATAGACTGTGTAATGATCCTGAATTGATCGTTACACAGTTTATGCATGTAACAAAATATCACATGTACCCCATAAATATTTGTATCAATTAAAAAATCACCATTAGACTAATAGTCTTCACATTAGCAGTATCCAGTGAATGCATCCATTACTAAGGGAATGAATGAATAAACAAATGAATACATTTGTGAGATAGCTTCTCAAGTAACAACTTTAGCTATGTTTTTTCTCGTCAACATAAATATTTCCACTACTTCATAGTGATTGGATGTCCACTGTATACAAAGCATAGAATCATAAAAGCGGTGCTTGAATTCAATGCATATTTATTGTGCTTTGTATTTTTTCCATATGCCTGGCATTTTGCAGGTTGTAAAAAGAAAAATATAT
Source organism: Cebus imitator (assembly GCF_001604975.1). Lineage (NCBI taxonomy): Eukaryota > Metazoa > Chordata > Mammalia > Primates > Cebidae > Cebus > Cebus imitator. The sequence continues at coordinate 590,891 of NW_016107396.1, forward strand.
ATACATACCGTTTATTAAAGCAAGAGGAGAAACAGAAGCATAACAAAAATTAAAGCATTACTAATTCTTAGTTTTGAGGCTCTCTTCATTTTACCCTGTAAGTCAGTAAATGTCTTCTTAACATTCTCTAAGCCCTGAATCAGTATAGAGCAACAGAGCAATATATATATTAGAGATGTGTGTATGTATGTGTGCATTTCAAAATACTAGAGGACTGGAAATGAAAGCAATGTATTCAACATTAAAATAAAAGAAAGAAGAAAAAATTAGGATTTTTGTCTCTTACAAAACAGTCCCTTCCTGCGTCTTTCAATCATCCCCATTTTGACTCAGGTCAAAACGGCCAATCTACTCTTTTCCACATGCCACCGCATCCCCAAAGTAAGGACTGTTGTCGTCATTAATAAGGTCTGGCTGGAATGCCCATGCTGCTCCTCTCTTCTTCATCCGTTGGCCCAGCTGTGTCCATAAAAAACATCAGGCTGGGTTTTTCCAGGTTAGTTATTTCTTCCTTAGAAACACTTAGTGCGAAATCCTTCTATTTCCACTTAATGACTTAACTACTGACTTACTGACACTTGAGCAAGAGCTCTCAAGCCTCATAAAGTGTGGCTCTATCATCATCTGTGCCTCAAAGTGCCTCAAACATTCTAATTTCAGGGTCACGACATTGCATTACACCAATCCATCAGTTTTCTGGGTGCTGTGGTTTTCAAGTCACACAATTGTGAGGACCACTGGCTGAACTTTTAGTCCATAAATGTCTTGCTTCTGCAAATAGATCATAACCCCATTGTAAGCAAGAACCAGGTATCTTTTTACATTTTGATGTGTTTAACACAATGTTAGAAATATACCAAATGCTAAAAATATTTGTGAATTATTTATTTCATTGAGTGGTAAACAGCAATAAATGACTGATTTTTAATTTGGGACATTTGAATACATGTATTAGTCTGGAAGCATTTCACACTAAGATCCTTTTATGCCTAACGTTAGGTAACTTTGACAGCCGCACTGATTTTTAAAATTCTATCTGCCAGTCAATCAGCAACTTTTCCTAAACACCTACTAGTGTTACTGGCCAATTTTCTAGAGAATTACTTTAGTATATTATGGTTTGAATAAAATAAACATGGTATTTCCTGGTATTCTGAAGAATATAAACTTGCCAGGCATGAATACATAAGCCTCAGAAATTTTACTTATATAATCTATAAATACAAAATATTTACCTATGAATTGATATAAATATGCTATTTTATAAATTATCATAGTTCCTAAGACCTTAGTAATTATGCAATTTTAGCCGAATTTATACAATTTTAAAGTTCAAGCTAATTCTCAAACTTTACATAAGAAATTCATTCAATGGTAGATCTGTTTGTACTAGATGCTATGTGAGAGTTATTCACAAATATTCAGAAGTCAACTTCCAAGAAAAACCTTAAATTACCTAAAAACTTAAGAAAAAAAATGGTAGCAATTTGCCAGTAAGCTCGCCTATGATCTTTGATATCTTTAAACCAAAAGAATTACCATACCCTTTCCCTTTCAGAATTTCAGAGGTTTTAGAAAGTCTTTGCCCAAAAATGCCATTAAAATGTTATCATTTTCTATATATTCCATTATGTTAAAAACCAAAGTTGAAAAGCATTGCTCTACCCTAATACTATAATAGAATTAGAAAATGATATAAATAATTACATCAGAAAATATCAATATGAAAGGAAAATTATGTCTCTCTCACACTAGTGAAGCCTGTATCAGCCAGGACATTTTGTGGTAGAATATCGAGAACTTTTAAAAATAGGGGTAGGGGATCATATTGGCTCATGAAACTGATAAATTGAGAGATGAAGCTAACTTTAGGCGAGGCTTGATTTAGTGCCAAAAATAAGGTTTGCTTCTGTGCTTATGCTCTGTATTTCACCTTAGTACTTTCATTCTTAAACTCCACACATTCATCTCCCAGCAACCACAGGTGCTCCCAGAATGTCTAGAGCATCCCCAGACCTCGTAACCTCACACTACCTCCCTTAACTGCTTATTCAGATAGTCTATGCTGATTATTTGGTGTTTCAAGGATACACACACACACATATATACATATAATAAATATATATATATATATTTATATATAAAATAATATATATACATATCTTATTTCCAAGATGTGAGTTTAATTAGACAGTAAAATAAACTTGGAGATGAAGACTATAATTTGCTTTAAAATGGAATGGAACTAATTTTAAAATACCAAGGGCATTACACATGGTAGCAATAAAATCATAAAATTTTTGTTTCACTGTCCATGTGTATATGTGAGTATATATTGACTGGACCAAATCAAAAAAAAAAGCTTCCTACTAGAGTCAAAAGTTTATTTGGGTTGGGCATGATGGCTTACACCTGTAGTCCCAACTCTTTGTGAGTCTAAAGCAGGAGGATCACTTGAGGCCAGCAATTCGAGACCAGCCTGGGCAACATAGCAAGACACCATCTCTACAAAAAGGAATCAAAAATTAGCCAAGTGTGATGGTGCATGCCTGTAGTCCTAACTACTTGGGAGGCTGAGACAGAAGAATTGTTTGAGCCTAGGAGGTTGAGGTTACATGAGCCATAACCACTGCACTCCAGCCTAGGTGACAGTGAAACCCTGTTTAAAAAAAAAAAAAAATAGCTTATGTGATATGAGCATACTTAGCCACTGCTCCAAGTGCTGGAAGAGCAATTGTGAGCAAGTTATAAAGGCATGAAACAGCATGACAAAATTTGTAAGTTATTCAAATGCACTGGTAAAACCAAACAATAGAGCAGGATTGGTGGGTACTGATAGATAAGAATGGAGAAGATTTAGGCCAGACAAAGTTCCTTATCATAGATGTAATGGAAGCCACCTACAGGTTTGGTTTTAGGCAGGTGAATAAGCACTGTATATTGATAGATTTCTCAGGCTGCAGTGGAGAGAATGAATTGCAGGGCAATCACGTGAGTCAAAAGACCAGTTAATAACAGAAAGACCAATGCAGTGGTCGAAGCAAAAGATGTTGAGGGCATGATGTGTTAGGAAGCTATCATGAGTAGAGTCCACAGAGCTTTATCATCATAAAATATAGGGACTGAAAGAGAAAAAAGAATACAAGACAACAGACAAGCATCAGTATGGAATGACTCGGAAGACGGTGTTCCAATCACTAAGATGGGAGACACATCTAAAGGGAAAAGATTTTGAAATGGAGGTGAGTAACAAATTTAGTTTTTACTATGCTTACTTTAACATCTGAATAGGACATTGAGATTAATATGTTGTTAAAAGCACAAATAAACTCAGAACAGAGTTTCTGGTTGAGATTCAGAGAGCAGGCAACCATCAACAATGTGGTAGTAGAAGAACATGTAAGTAAGAACAAGACCAGGAACAAAAGACTACAGGTCACTCACATCATAGGGGTAAGGAGATGGGAATGAGTCTGCAAAGGAGACCAAAGGAAATAGTCAAAGAGACGGAAAGAACGGGATTCAACTAAATACCTACAGAGAGATCAAATTGTATGAGACCTGAAAATAATCCACTGGATTTGGCAACAAAGAGATTATTTGGTGATAATTTGCAGTGCCATGGTCAGGAGCTTTATTACAACAGGTTAAAAAGTAACTTGAAAGTGTGTACTTAGAGACAGTAAACACAGGGGATTTGTGTGTAATTGTGTGAGTATGTGTGTGTTTCAGGAGCTCCAGTGTGAAAAAAGCAGTGAAAAAGGAATGTTAAGACAATGGAAGGGTAATCTTATTTCATTTTTTGGGGGGTTTATCTTTCTATGTGAGAGATATGTCGCCATGTTTATAGGTTGGGAAGAAGCTGCCAGAGAAAAACAAATTGAAAGACAAGAGAAAATGGAAAGAAAAGAAAGCATATGGATCCATAGGAGATGTGATGCTACAGCTTCCAAAGAGCACATGGTTCCATAGGAGACATGATTTCATAGTCCCAAAGAGCACACAGTTCCACAGGACACATGGTTCCATAGGTTCCAAGGAACACACAGTTCCATAGGAGACATGGTTCCATAAGTTCCAAAGAGTACATGGTTCCATAGAAGACTTGTGCTTTTGGATCTAAAGCCCAAGTGGAGGTCTGTCTGAACCAGCACTATTCTGACAAACTTTCTGCAAAGATGGAAAGGTTCTTCATGCCATCCAAACAATAACTGTTAGCTGTACATGGCTACTGAGTACTTGAAAAGCAACTAGTGCAACTGAAAAACTAAATTTTCATATTGATTAATTTAAATGTAAATAGCCTTATGTGGCTAATGGCTGTAGAACTGAACACTGCACCTCAAACTAAAGAAGCAAATAGGAAGCTGAGGGCCCATCAGTCCTGGGGACAAAGGCTGGAGTTGTTCATGCCTGGTAGTCTCATGTAGAAAGGAAGGAAGAGGAGGGGTGACAGGGTAGGACCCTGGAGGGAAGCAGTTAGGCATGGAAGGGATACAAAGGAAAGGATGGCAAAGAACTGACCGTAGCAACTAAAAGCACAACATAGTAGAACTGAGGACACATCTGAGACTAGGGACCACAAATGTATGGCAGACACTATAGGAACAACTAAGGCAGGCACTGGCTTGAAGAAAGGTCATGAGGCCAAAGGCCAGAGGTCAGGAGGATTACAATCCTACATGAGATTTCATAGACAAAGAGCCAAACCATATCACAGCCCAAAGAGGCTGTTGACATAAAACGGCATGCCATGGAGAGAGAGGAAGCAAAACCACGTGTCCAGGAGAAAAGGAAGGGGCAGGAGACCAAAGTCACGATCAGGTCAAAACATTGATGTAAAGAATAAATGAGCAAGAGAGAGCAGGAGTGAACAGAAATTTAGGACTGTATTAGTCTGTTCTCACATTGCTATTAAGAACTATGTGAGACTATCTATAAAGAAGAGAGGTTTAGCTGGCTCATTGTTCTGCAGGCTGTACAGGAAGCATGGCTGGGGAGGACTCAGGAAACTTGCAATCCCAGCAGAAGGTGAAGAGGAAAGGAGCATGTCCTACACAGCTGGAGCAGGAGGAAAAGAACAAAGGGGGACACTTCTAAAAAACCAGGTTTCATAAGAACTCTGTCACAAGACAGCACCAGGAGGATGGTGCTAAACCATCAGAAACCACCCCTATGATCCAATCACCTCCCACCAGACCTCCCTCCAACACTGGGGATTACAATCCTACATGAGATTTTGTGGGGATACAGAGCCAAACCATATCAAGGACCCAAGGGGATTGGAGAAGTTCTATGAAATGACAAGATGTATGACAAATCTCGATTAGCTTAGAAGAGACAGGCAAGAGGAACTTAGAAGTGAATTTGGATAGTGGTTCTGGTGGATATTGGGGTAACACATGATGGTGCCAGAACTTCGGGTATGAAAAGCAGAATATATATATTTGTGTGTGTGTGTGTATAATGTCTGTGTATAGAATTCCATATATATATATGGAATTCTATATACACACACACACATATATACATAGTATATATTATAGGAAAGCTGACCAATCATCTGCAAAGATGATCTACTCCCAAAAGGGAAGGGTCAGGTTGGTACCATGATCAAACTCCCCAGCTCTTAAGAGCGTCCATTTGGTTTCCATAGAAACTTTTGTATTTCATTTTCTTCAAAGAGGCAGAGAAAATAACCATGTTTTTGACTGTCAGTGTTATAAAATTAGGTCACAGCTTTTGTAGCTAATAAATGCAATTGTATTATTCAAAGGGACATTTCACTTTTCACTTGCACAGTTCTCTCTATTTTGGAATTGTCTCCTCTAGTTATTGAACATAATAAGCTTAAATGACCCCATATGTACAGAATGGGTTCAGCATTATCCGTATTGTGAGGCTGTATGACATCACTGTATCCAAGCCCTTCATGCTCATTTTACACAGACTAGCACTTTCTCATTTTCTTTCTCTCTCCTCCTCCTCTCTTTCACTTCATGACTTTAGTGGCAAAAACTAGAAACTTATATTTTCTCCATTCTCCTGCAGCACCAATATCCCCGACATGTGAGAATACACCCAGACATTCACCCATGGGGACGTTTTCCAGATACAGCTTTTGCAACTATCACAAAATTATTAAATCCAATATTAAACAGTGCCTAATTTATATTTTACTATAAGCATTTCTATTTTCACATAAGTATTAATCTAATCTGTTTAGATGCTTTAGATATAGACATTTTTAATAATAATGATAATTGGTACCAAATTACTTAAACTGCTTTCAAGAACTTATACTCCCTCCTGTGGCAATTTGATGACAAAAACAAAATGAAAACACACACACACACACACACACACACACAGAGGGGGGGAGAGAGAGAGAGAGAGAAAGACAGAGAGAGAGAGAGAAACAAGATCCTGAAGACAGAATCACAACTTATAAATCATTCACAAGTTCAAAATAGTAGTATGTTTCTTGCTGGAAAAAGCCTGTCAATACAAGCTGTCATGACATTCTTTTTTAGTGTAATCTGCATGCATGACCCTGAAAACTACTGAGCTACGTGCTAATGTATAACAAATGTGCTAAGGCAGAAATTTAGTATCTAAAAATATTTAGAGATGAACAAAAAGGACAGTTTTATTTCACTTTAATGAACTTGAGTGCTTGGTCTCTGAGAAGCATTCTTCTAGATGCTTTAGAAGTTTTTGGGATTTAATCCTTGCAAATTGTCCCAACAATTTTATGAAATCTTATGAAGGTGGTGCCATTATTATCTCCAGGTTAACAGACGCAAACAGAGGCTTGGAGAGACTAAGTAGTTTTCTTAGTGTCATACATTAAGCCATACTAACATTTAATCATATTATTAAATACAGAAATAGAGGAAAAAAATCTCTCTTGAAGTAGTGAAAAAGAAAAATACAAAGTACAGCAAATTCTATATTCAGATCAAGTTTATGATATGTCTATTTCTAGACCATTCTAAATCAAGATAAAAATTAGGCCTTACTAAATCCAAAATGGTGGCCAATTTTATGAAATGCTTTAAATTATAAAAGAAGCTTATTTTAAGTGACAAAATTTCACACTAAAATGTCAAGCTACAATTGTTAAAAATCAATCTTGTTTAATCAATTAAATAGGAGCCAAGTTTATTTTGGCAGGTTTTATTCTTAAGATCTTGAAAACAAAGTATAAACACTAAAGCCTTTTTTTAAAAAATGACGTACTACTGTCTTCCCCACCTCACTATACCTTTGCTTTTCTAGGCCTAGCTTGGTGGAATATTGGGCTGCCAGAAGCAGTGTAACAGGACTATTTCCCTACCACTAGCAATGCCAGGAAGAATAAGGAAGCCCAGGTAAAATGACCCCCTGCAACTCTTCACTAAGGATGCCAGGTGATGTAGCTATGACGTAAATACATTTGGTGAGTTGCTTCTGCCTTGTGGTCTCCTTAGACTCACGTGCGGTGTCTAAGAAATCCCCTCGTCCTTGGCACTTACGGTAGACAAAATGGCTTCCAGATGGCCCTTTCTGCTCAACTAAGGTCATTTTCCCTTCTTGGAAAGTTGGATACGATGCATGAGAAATACAGGAGTTTGGACTTCTTGAGTTCACTTTAGATGAAGACCAGGCTTCAGTGTGTAAAATGAGAACATCTTAGAGAAAAGTGGTAACACCACACTGTGGGTCCCCACTCTGGGGGCTGCTTCAGAAGCTGGTCAGGAAAAACCAGCTTGACCTGTGAGGGATGGGCCTGCCTGGGAAGCAATCAAAGCCATTGAGACAGGATACATTTGACTGTGGCAGTGCTCAGCCCTACTGCAAAGCAACATTTGTTCAAAATCCATCTGAAGCTGGACTGGCAGTTAGCTTGCTTCCTTCCTGAGCTGAAAGCAAACAGGTGGAGCCTCAGGAATCAGTCAAATATCGAAAGAGCAGGGCAAACCACAGTCAAGAAGAACCAACTAGAGACATTAGAAATGATGAAAATGCCACAAAAAATTCGGTTGGACAATAAGCTTTCATCAACTGTATGTGACAAATAATTAATAATGAGGTACTTCCAGACATTAGCAAGTCAATGGTTATATGAAATGCTATCCTGTAGTTGTTAACTTTACACACATGTGCAGGTTAATAAGAAAATTTCCTCATTATAACCCCACCATTCCTAGACAACCCTCTCTCTCTCTGCCATGTGTAGTTATGACATAAATCACACTCCATTAACAACATGAAACTAGTCGCAATTCAAATCTAATCCTTCCATGGCTAAAGGAGAGAGGGAGACGGCTGTAAGCCTGAAACGCAAAGCATAACCAGTTTGAGGGAAGTACATTTTCAGCTAAGGCAAGTTCGTAAAATAAATATCAATAACATGGCAAGACAGTTTTATTAGGGGATACTCATGAAAAACCTGTGTTGATAGTTGACATATCATTGAAGACATATGCTTCAGTGCTAATGGCTTGTCTCAGACTCTGTCATGATATTTATTGCTAAAAATAGCTTATCAGTGAATGATGCAATTATTCAAGAAGACCTTCATGATGTCTGTGGTTGTTCCCAGTCTCAGCCTAAACAAGGCTGCATAGCATTAGATTGAGCACTTTCAGTGTGGGCTGAGGCTGACGTCAGAGCAGAGCACACCCTGATATTAAACCTCCCAAAACATCCCCATCATCTTATTCATTTTTTCCTTTTTTAGCTGCATCAGCTAGTTAGTGGATAAGAAGAGCACATCTGTTTACACAGCAAAATCATCACAAAAATCTTAATTGTTAAAAAAATAAAAAGCAAATCTAAGCCCAAGTTTCTCTACTAATATAGATCAGTAAGCATTCTCTTTCCTTTTTTTTTTT
>NW_016107396.1:599954-617005 GCF_001604975.1 Cebus imitator
TTAGTAGAGACGGGGTTTCACCATGTTGACCAGGATGGTCTCCATCTCTTGACCTCGTGATCCACCTGCCTCGGCCTCCCAAAGTGCTGGGATTACAGGCGTGAGCCACTGCGCCCGGCAGCATTCTCTTTCTAATTCATGTTTATCTCAGACTCACATCACAATACTGACTTCCAGTTAGCCCGCAGATGTTTTATATGCATTCTAGGGTGTGTGCTTTAAGAGTTTAAGATCTGAGGTAAGTATCTTAAGTATATACAGTGTTCAGAGGTCACTATATGTAGAACATAAAGAAAAGAAGCTGTGAAGTTTGGAAGAAAAGGCAAGGGGTGTTTTCTTTAGAAGAGCTGAATTGAAATTCACATGTCCCTTCACCTCTAACCAAGCTTGTGTTATGTTAGCATTATCGGACCTCAGTTTCCTCACCTGCAATATGTGTGGAATAATACCTTATGAGATTGTTATGATAATGAAGTAAGATGGTATCCGTGAAAGGGCTTTGTAAATTAAAATTTCTAAATAAGCAGAAGAGAATGCAGTCAAAATTTTGAGCATCTATTTCAGGCACCCAGACAGAGCTCTAAGAAGAATTCCTGTTAAATTGATCAGATAAAATTGGCATTGTGCATTCTAATGTCAAATTAAACAATGCGTTAGTTCACTTTTACTTCAAATCTGATGATGTCAGGATTTTAAATAGAATGTGGTTGTTTCTTCATATGTGGTGAAAGTTCTGACTTAGAAGATATGATACCTTCTCAAAAAGCCTTATTGGGGAGCTCAGATTTTAATACATGTTTCTGTAGGCATGGTTATTTAAAGATTTACACACAGGAAAATAGAAACTCTTCGGACTATTTGAACAAATTAGTTTTTAGCATTCTAGAACATACCGCCTACCAAGTTTGCTTTTAATTTGAAAACTTACTTGCCACCATCATGGTAGCACAGTTCACATTACAACATGAAATGAAAGAAAACTGTCAACACAAATATACGTAAAGTGTTACAGTCTGTAGCATCACCTTAAGTAAAATACTACCCTGGTTTCCAAGAAATACAAATCTAAAGAAAACATGATGGACACAGGTAATCATAAAATTTTACTTGTTTCTTTATCATTTACATACCGTATTCTCATTAGTGATAAGTTACACATCTTTCCTTGAAGAAAGGAAGACTGTTTGGAACTACCTAACTCTTCCCACTCCCCAAAAATAAATGAAAATTATGAACACGCAATGGAGACAAAGGGAGTAGATGCTACCAGGTGACAAAAACAAGCTGAGTGCAGAACTTTGTTTTAGGTGTCCTGAAAACTATAATTAAAATGCATGCCCACATTCCCATCGAAGTGACATATAAGGGATATAAGAAGCATGAGACAAATTGAAAAGTTTCATTTGTGGCCTTCTGTGGGGGGCTCATGTCTGTAATCCCAGCACTTTGGGAGGCAGGAGTTCGAGACCAGCCTGGGCAACATGGCAAAACTCCATCTCTACAATTTTTTTTTTAATTAGATGGACATGGTGGTGCACACTTGTAGTCCAAGCTACTCAGGAGACTGAGGCTGGAAGACCACTTGAGCCCAGGGGGCAGAGGTTGCAGTGAGCCAAGATTGTGACACTGTACTCCACCCTGGGAGACAGAGCCAGACCCTGGTTCAAAAAAAAAAAAGTTTTCATTTGCTAAATGTCTTTATCAATCCTGAATGTCTAATCTAAAAAAAAATAAGAGGTAGGATTTTATTTTCTCTAAGCTCTCACCCAGCTTTAACACTCTAAAACCCCTGCAGAGCTGGACACTGTTACAAAATCAAACTGTGACGGGCTTTTACAGTCAATCTGAGATGCACTTAGTTTTAAGAGCTAGGAAGAGCCATTGAAGAATGCAACAGAAGGGCAATTTAAAAACTCTAATACCTTTATGAAAGTGCTTTCATAAATATTGTCTCCTTGAGGTGCACATTAACTGTGAACAGGTGGGAAATTTTAGGCCCAGAGAGAGGAGGTGTTTTCCCTGAGGTCACTGGCAAGTAAATGGCAGGTATGGAGCTCACACTAACCCTAACCTCCTAGCCAGTCCTCTAGGCTCTACCTAATGGTATTCCAGGGAGCCTTGGAGCTATGAGGAGGGACCTGAGGCCTCTTGGCCAGAGGTGGGAGCACATTTCCAAGGATGAATGATGGGGCCTGGCTTAATCTGCACCCCTTTCCCACCCTGCAGCAGAATCCCTATGAATACATTCATGTACATTTCACACTAGTCTTTTCAAAATATGTATCCCTTTACTTCTATTCTTTGATATAAGATAGGTAGTCCCAATTCTGTCTTCCTCCTAAACCTATTGATTGGATGTCCTCAAAGCACACATTTTAAGGAATGCTCATTTCCCCTGTTTTTCATTCCCACTCAAATATCACCTTAAGTTTCACCAAGGGGATGCTTCACATTCAGCCTTGATGAAGCAAGGGGCTGTAAATACTCCTGGTTGCTAAATGGTTGCTAAGGGATATAAGAGATTCTAACCTGTTAGGAAGAATGTACGAGACCACCCAGGCTCATTCCTACCTAGCAGCATCCACATCCTCTGGCACTGTCTTAGCTGAACAAAAGCTGACTAGAGGCAACACAGGATTCTAAGTAAGCTAATTTTTTTTAAAAAGAGTCTAATTAACAAAATAAGTAAAACAAACAGTAAGTTGAAGGGATACCATCTTTTTTTTTTTTTTTTTTTTTTTTAGAGACAGGGTCTCGATATGTCGCCCAGGTTGGAATGCAGTGGCTATTCACAGGCTCGATCCCACTACTGATCAGCCCGGGAGCTTTGACCTGCTCCGTTTCTGACCTGGGCTGGTTCACCCCTCCTTAGGCAACCTGGTGGTCCTCCGCTCCCGGGAGGTCACCATATTAATGCCGAACTTAGTGCAGACACCCGATCGGCATAGCACTACAGCCCAGAACTCCTGGACTCAAGTGATCCTCCAGCCTCAGCCTCCCTAATAGCCGGGACTACAGGCATGTGCCACCGCGCCGGGCAGGATATCATCTTAAAGAAAAAACAAAAAACTTCTTTTCCTTTCTCACCCCTCTGGCCTCCAACGCTATGGACAAGAAAGGAACAGCCAAACGTAAAACACAAACCATATGCAATGGCCTTAACTGCCTTCTGACAAATACCTTGGCATTAGAAGATATCCTAAGAAAGTCACAGAACTAATTATACGGAGGAAAATGCATGAAGGTAATGAATGAACTTTACAGAGTTAACATCCGTGTTTCTCTTCCCCCCATGAACTTCCAGTTCTTAACCTTCTTCTTAACCTTCATCTTAAGCAAACAGAAGGTCATGTAAGCTAAGCCAGGGTCCCTGAAGATTTCAGAATAATATTTATTACTATTTTACAAAAAGCTTCTGGCATACCATTTTTTTTTGTTTGTTTTTGGTAGAATTAATTTACATGATTGAATTTGAGGCATGTTAGAAACATCATAAATCTCCCCCTGACCCACCATAAGGACAAATTGCTCACTGTCCAGATGCCCATATATGGCCAGACTTCCTATAAGTCTGACAATTCCATGTATGCATTGCGTATGGGTCTTGGTTCTGAGTCACTTCCTCCGGTATGTTTCCCTGGGAGCTTTGATTTCCACTTTGAGGGCTGGCACTGACTCCTTCTTGCTCTTATAAGAAAATGTCTACAACTGAAAGTTGAGAATGTGCAAGATTCCTTCTTTAAGTACACAAACACTCCAACCCTGGCCGCTTTTCTGTAGTCCTGCCAGGTTTTCTCTGTGTCTGATACCTGATCAAGAAAGCCTTTTTTTTAGGGGGGGAAAAAACAACAAAAAACATAATGGAAGGAATGCAGTGCATCCACAGCTGAACATCCTACAAGACTTAACCAAATGACCAGTACAAATGATGCCCTAGAAGACACACACACATACCTTATATAGCTTGGTAAACAGGACTCAGTGGGCAGCTTAGTTAATTCCTCATTTTACCATGAGGAAAAAATGCTCTCTAAAAAGCATTTGCTAGATAAATACTTGCTTACAAGTCAAAATTAGTGCATCTTAACCATTTTGCACACAAATTCAAAGACCTTTTTCTCCCACTCTGACCTGCTGTCAATCAAAAGGGCTGAGGTAAGTCAAAGCTGGACAAAGTTATAAGAAGCCACTATTTCCCACTTGACCGCCCAGGCACATACAAACATTTGCTGAGTCATTTATAATACTGCAAGAATTCAGATCTCATGGCATGAAATAAGGATGGAGTGTCAGCCTTTCCCTTTGAGTTTCCTGGCATTTGATGGTCCATATCACAATAAAAACATACTTCTGAGTCTGTGAATGTCTTGGGCGTCTTCTCTCATTCTCTCTCTCTCTTTCTCTGGGTGTGTGTGCATATGTGTGTGTGTGTCTGTCTCTGTGCCACTATCTTAATAAAAATCTTTTATTTTAACTCCTTCAAAAAGAGTTTTGATCATAAAGCCTCAAACCTTATAATGCACAGAACCTTTTTCTATTCTGAGATTTCATATGTTCTATATATTTCAATATGCTTATTTTCTCTTAAGTAACATTAAAGCTATCTATTTGGAACTGACTCTAGTTTTTTTTGAGATTTCAAGGGACTATGAGAATTTTAGAATAAAACCAAATTCTCTTGACATTTTTAACAGAGCAGAATGATTATATACTTATTATATGCAAAGAATGAAAAAAAATCAAGAAAGATTAAAAAAAATAAAGCACCAATTCCCTGAGAATTTTTATCTACCCAGCCCTCACTGAAGCCTACTAAATTAAACAAATTATTATTACCTTCATTTTTTAAATGGGAATATGGTTCCTACGTGTGACTTCCCTGAGATCTGGGAAAGGCAGTTCCAAGAATACAACCTAGGTCATCCAACTATAACCCAGTACAATTTATCCCTTCCATGAATGAGTCTCGCTGCTGCATGCAATGAAGCTGTTGGTGGTAGCTCTCAGACTCTCCTGAGGATTCAGAAATTCCCCAACCCTTCTCCTCACTCTGCAAGCTAGGAGAGCTCACCATCAAGCCCACATCCCACCTTAGGTGAGGTTCGCGCTTCACATCCCTACCCTTCCCCAGCCACCACACCTTTCCAACCATTAGTGGTAGATGTAATTGGGGGTTTAGGTCTTGAAAGGTTTCACTGTGGCTTCCCACATATTTTGAACTTTTAAAATCATCCACAAGGGAAGAAAACATTGAGGGCCAAATTGCCTTTAATACACATGTGGCTACTAAGTTAACTTGGAATGTTCCTTCTTTAAATAGGAACTCATAGGCCTCTTCTTTTTGAGGAATGCTTGGAAAGAACATTAAATAACAATGATGAAAATTCTTCCTGAGCTTCAGAGGGCGCCCTGCCCCTTTGTTGGCCATTCACACTATTGACGTGCAGCTACAATGTACAACATGTGGCTTGCTTAATGAGGTAATTGTACACAGGTATGGTCTATGCTGAAGTTGGATGGTTATATATTTTCTTAGCTATTTTTCAATAGAATGTACTGAAACTTTAAACATTTGGTCAGTTGAAACAGGCTGTTTTCAAATGATAAATCTATAATGTGTTGTTTCTAAAGCTGATCTTTGCCCCAGAAACAGATATGCTTATCTGGAAGCCATGCTCTGAAGCGTCAACAACTTAAAGGAATCTACTCATTGGTAACACCAATGCCGAATGATGTGGCATTACAGAATACAAAAATGATATGGCCCTAGAATCATTCTCTTTACATAAAACGGGAGCTGGAGTTACTAACAAAAAAGCCAGTGAACAACATAGATTCCAAATGAAAGCACAGTGAATTAACTTGGTCCTCAGTGAGGCTAAGTAGCACTATATTAAGAAATGGAGATATGTTTAGGTTTATTGGCCATATTTGACATCCGCACACACCCAGGGAGAATAAAACCTATTCTTTCCTTGTCCTGGCCTCACTCCCTTAGGCTGCATGCTCCTTGGGTAATAAGAAGTCACAATCACTATTCATAGATGTGTGGGGAGTCACTAAAAATATATTATTCACTGTCAATCTTAGTTTATATCCAGATACAACTGGGTACACTGCTCTTGTTACGGATTCAGGCTTCTCATTTTAACAAGACAAACCAAATTCAATCCACATTTGAAGATGATAGTTTTAATATAGGAAAATACACTCATTTCTCAAAGATCCTAGTGAAGCTGTGTTTAAGTGCCCCTAGGTAAACCCCCTTTGTGTCTCGATGTTCCCACCCCAACACCCAGGGCCCCTACCTACCCAACACAGAATCATTTGTTCTGATAGAACAATGGACCCATTCTTCTGGAAACACTGATGGCCACTCATCCCTTGTCCTTCCCTATATAAAACTCCTACATATATTAAGAGAAAACTAAGCAAGAGTGCTGGAAATCTGCACCAGGAGACTGCATTCAGAGTCAGACCCCTGGCTTTGTTCTCTTTCTTGTCCCAAAACCGTTACCTCCACTGACAAAGGATCAAATTTCAAATATAGAAATCAGAGTTTTGCAGGTAGGCATCTTGAGGATTACAAATGGTTAAAAGCAACTCCTTTTCTGCTCTCTGGAGAGTTTCAAGAGCCTATAGCCTCTAAAACGAAAATCATTGTAAAGAGGGGGAAAAAAATCCTTTTCGAATTTTTTAGGAATCCCTGCTGTTTGCCTCTTCAACTACCTACCTCCTAAAAAGGATGTATGTCAGTGGACAGAACAAGGCAAACTTATTCGAAAAAGAAATGAGATAATACTTGCTGGTGTGTTTTTAAATGATATGAATCAGGAGTGGTGCGAAGAGGATGGGGAAAAAAATTCTATTTGGCGCTGGAAATACTGTGCTTTTTTTTTTTTTTTTTCTGTGAGCTGGAGTGTGCCAGCTTTTTCAGACAGAGGAATGTTGAGTGTCAAGGGGTCAGGATCAATCCGGTGTGAGTTGATGAGGCAGGAAGGTGGGGAGGAATGCGAGGAATGTCCCTGTTTGTGTAGGACTCCATTCAGCTCATTGGCGAGCCGCGGCCGCCTGAAGCGTATAAAAGTCTCGGGCCACCCGCCCCAGCCTCACACAACAACTCTTCCCCGCTGAGAGGAGGCAGCCAGTGCAACTCCACCCTCCAGCCCGACGGCAGCCGCCCCGGCCGACAGACAGCCCGAGACGACAGCCCGGCGCGTCCCGGTCCCCACCTCCGACCACCGCCAGAGCCCCGGGCCCCGCCGCCTGCGCCGCTCCCCGCTCGCCGCCGCCGCCGCGCCCTCCGCTCCGCCCGCAGCGCACCAACCATGACCGCCGCCGGCGTGAGCCCCGTCCGCGTCGCCTTCGTGCTCCTCCTCGCCCTCTGCAGCCGGGTAAGCGCCGGGAGCCCCCGCCGCGGCCAGCGGCTGCCAGGGAGGGAGTCGGGGCCGGCCGGGGAGGGCGTGCTCGCAGCCGATCGAGCGCCGCTGACCGCCCCGTCCTCCCCGCAGCCGGCCGTCGGCCAGAACTGCAGCGGGCCGTGCCGGTGTCCGGCCGAGCCGGCGCCGCGCTGCCCGGCGGGCGTGAGCCTCGTGCTGGACGGCTGCGGCTGCTGTCGCGTCTGCGCCAAGCAGCTGGGCGAGCTGTGCACTGAGCGCGACCCCTGCGACCCGCACAAGGGCCTCTTCTGCGACTTCGGCTCCCCGGCCAACCGCAAGATCGGCGTGTGCACCGGTAAGACCCGCAGCCCCCGCCGCTGGGGGTCCGGCCGCCTCTTCCCTCACGTCCTCCCGCCCCCTGGAAAAAGAAACCGCTCCGACCGAGTTTCTTTCTCCGGCTGCTGCCAGCCCGCCCCCTGCAGCCCGGACCCCAGCTCGCATCCCGCACGCTCTTGATGCGACAGCGCCGCAATGCCTGACCTCTGCACCCCCCACCCCCTCTTCCTTTCCTCTTCTCCAGCCAAAGACGGTGCTCCCTGCATCTTCGGTGGCACCGTGTACCGGAGCGGAGAGTCCTTCCAGAGCAGCTGCAAGTACCAGTGCACGTGCCTGGATGGGGCGGTGGGCTGCATGCCCCTGTGCAGCATGGACGTTCGCCTGCCCAGCCCTGACTGCCCCTTCCCGAGGAGGGTCAAGCTGCCCGGGAAATGCTGCGAGGAGTGGGTGTGTGACGAGCCCAAGGACCAAACCGTGGTTGGGCCTGCCCTCGCCGGTGAGTTGAGTCTTCCTCTAAGTCAGGGTCCGGATTCTCTCCTAGGGAGGGAGTCCTAACTGTGCCAAGGGAACGAGGAAAACATCTTATTCAGGCGTTTTACCTGGTGTTTTTGTGATCTGCTCTCGCAGCTTACCGACTGGAAGACACGTTTGGCCCAGACCCAACTATGATTAGAGCCAACTGCCTGGTCCAGACCACAGAGTGGAGCGCCTGTTCCAAGACCTGTGGGATGGGCATCTCCACCCGGGTTACCAATGACAACGCCTCCTGTCGGCTGGAGAAGCAGAGCCGCCTCTGCATGGTCAGGCCTTGCGAAGCCGACCTGGAAGAGAACATTAAGGTACACGTGCTGCTCCTGTTAACTATATTTCACAGGAAAAGCAGTGGCTAGGACCCAGCTTGCCACCCTTGTTAGTATAAGCCCTTTATCTCCAAAAATATCTAACCATTGAGCTGTTTTGCTGGAATGAGAGCTTGTGTAATAGCAACCATCGGTTTTCCACTACAAAATCTTCCACAGGGTTAATTCAAGACATTCCAAGAGAGGCCCTGTCTATTTTTGGACATAGCAAATGAGACTCAAACTTCCTCCCCTCAAAATATAAACAGAAGTCAGACAACAGAAGACTAAAACGCAGAGGGTTGAAGAAAGACACTCCTCTTGTAGAGTCATTGATTTTTTTCTCCCCTCTCTCTTTTCCCTTGTCTTCCTTAGAAGGGCAAAAAGTGCATCCGTACCCCGAAAATCTCCAAGCCTGTCAAGTTTGAGCTTTCTGGCTGCACCAGTGTGAAGACATACCGGGCTAAATTCTGCGGAGTATGCACCGACGGCAGATGCTGCACCCCCCACAGAACCACCACCCTGCCCGTGGAGTTCAAGTGCCCTGACGGCGAGGTCATGAAGAAGAACATGATGTTCATCAAGACCTGTGCCTGCCATTACAACTGTCCCGGAGACAATGACATCTTTGAGTCGCTGTACCACAGGAAGATGTACGGAGACATGGCGTGAAGCCAGAGAGTGAGAGACATTAACTCATTAGACTGGAACTTGAACTGATTCACATCTCATTTTCACGTAAAAATGATTTCAGTAGCACAGGTTATTTAAATCTGTTTTTCTAACAGGGGGAAAAATTCCCACCCAATTCAAAACTTTGTGCCATGCCAAACAAATAGCCTATCAACCCCAGACACTGGTTTGAAGAATGTTAAGACTTGACAGTGGAACTACGTTAGTACACAGCACCAGAATGTATATTATAGGTGGGGCTTTAGTAGCAGTGGGAGGGTACCAGCAGAAGGTTAGTATCATCAGATAGCATCTTATATGAGAAATATGCCTGCTATTTGAAGTGTAATTGAGAAGGAAAACTTTAGCATGCTCACTGACCTGCCTGTAGCTCCAGTGACAGCTAGGATGTGCATTCTCCAGCCATCAAGAGACTGAGTCAAGTTGTTCTTTAAGTCAGAACAGCAGATTCGGCTCTGACATTCTGATTCAAATGACACTGTTCAGGAATCGGAATCCTGTCGATTAGACTGGACAGCTTGTGGCAAGTGAATTTGCCTGTAACAAGCCAGATTTTTTAAAATTTATATTGTAAATATTGTGTGTGTGTGTATATATATATATATATGTACAGTTATCTAAGTTAATTTAAAGTTGTTTGTGCCTTTTTATTTTTGTTTTTAATGCTTTGATATTTCAATGTTAGCCTCAATTTCTGAACACCATAGGTAGAATGTAAAGCTTGTCTGATCATTCGAAGCGTGAAATGGATACTTACATGGAAATTCTGCTCAGTTAGAATGACAGTCCGTCAAAACAGATTGTTTGCAAAGGCGAGGCATCAATGTCCTTGTAAGGCTGATTTCTGGGTAGGAAATGTGGTAGCCTCACTTTTAATGAACAAATGGCCTTTATTAAAAGCTGAGTGGCTCTATGTAGCTGATCAGTTTTTTCACCTGGAAGCATTTGTTTCTACTTTGACTATGACTGTTTTTCAGACAGTTTATTTGTTGAGAGTGTGACCAAAAGTTACATGTTTGCACCTTTCTAGTTGAAAATAAAGTATATATTTTTTCTATAAAGGGCTTGGTTATTCATTCATCCTTCTAAACATTTCTGAGTTTTCTGGAGCCTAAATGGGAAGTTCTTGTCATCATAAGAGAATTCACCAATAATTTTCTAAATATCTTTTATTATCCTATATATTAATACATTGATTATTCCATAGAATTTGTATGTAAACATAATTCACACTGAATCAAGTATCACAGACTTGCAGGCATACACACCACACTGACTTCACGGACATTTTCTTTTATCTTCACAGAACTTTATAGACACTTCAAATTCAGTTCTCTCTAGATTACTTCAGTCACCATTAACCCTGTTGTATTACACTTGGTCCTTTTGACATTCAGTACCACCCTGGCCATTATAGGTTAATTTCCAACCCTTCACATCACAAGCTAGTCTACATGTCTTGCACGTGGAAAATGTTTAAATTTTTAAAAAATTTTATGCTCTAGGTCTATTTCTGAACTTCATTACCTTACTGTTACATCTGAAAATTATGAAATGAAACCCTTATTTAAATGGAGCTATTTCATAAGTCTTATTTTGTGTAATAATGTTTTCAGTTGCCATGACAACCAATGACAAATAGATGGCATAAATAGAAAAGGGAGGATGAGCAAATCTTCCATTTATTAACATTAATAGAAATTTGTCTTAAAAGTAATTCCTCCATTTGCCCAAGTCTTTGGCTTTATCAGACCTCCAGATTAATGAATCCTACTTTACCAGGTGGTTTATACATGAGAAAATGGAATTGTTCAAGAACCCTGGTGTGGAAACAATATTGTACTTACCCAGGTAGGTTTTTACTCTAGAGTGAAACAAAGTGAATGGTGAACAAAAGAAATAACACCAAAGGCAACTAGAATCTTCTCCAGATGAGGATAGCTGTGGATTCTAGGGGGGAAAAATGCAGACAGACTAACCTTTCCCAAGGTAATTAGCAATGTTGTAGTGCCAGTGTCATTCGGACAGACAAAAATACACCTGAAAATAAAGACTAGCTCTACAAACAAATGTCCCCACCACAAACCAAAGGGAAAACTTCCTGTGTTCAGAATGTGAAAAGAATTTCTGGTCAAAACACTGGGCTTTAAGGATACACCCACATCTGTATATAGCAATGCTGCCAGCAGTAGCACCTCACTTCCCCAAATGAATGCACACATACACATATACATAGGCATGCACACAGAATACACTGTTAGTTCACATTTCCTTTCACTCCATTAATTCCTAACTGCAAAGATGAAGGGCCATGCATCATAAACAAGCCCGACTGTGCTGGATCAGAGCATTCTGGAAATACAGAAGTAGCAGGAAAAGCATAGATTCACATTTTCCAAATACCCACATAAAAATAAGAGTCACTAGATTGCAAAACAAAAATCCTACAAGCAATATTTATATGGAAATTCGATGGCAATGCACACTCTGACCCTTAAATATTGGGAGGGGGTGCCAAATCATCAACCATCATAAAACCAGCACTGTGTCAGCACGTGTGTGAGAAAAGCAGAGACACAACATGGTATCTGATGCTTCTGAGAACACGAGAGCTCTAAAACTGCCAGCAAGTATTCACTAGATATATACTAAGCCGGGCTGAGAGCAGCTGTTGAACCTAGTAGGGGTTTGGCCTAGCACTCCAACAAAGCCTACAAGCCAGGGTTCCCTCCCAGGAGAGGATCCTCACACTCCTGGAAGTGGAGTCTAAATTGAGCAGGTCATCAGACACATGTTTCTCAAAAGAAGACACACAAATGGCCAACAAGTATATGAAAAAATGCTCAACATCACTAATCACCAGGGAAATGCAAATCAAAACGACAAAGAGCTATCACTTCACACCTGTTAGAATGACTGCTATCAAAAAGACAAAAGATAACACAATTGTCAGCGAAGATGTGGAGGAAAAAAACCCTTGTGCATTGTTGGTGGGAATGTAAATTAGTACAGCCATTACGAAAAAGAGAAAGTTCCACAAAAAATTAAGAATAGAATTACTATATGATCTAGCAATCCCACTACTGGGTACATAGGCAATGGAAAAGAAGTCAGCATGTTGAAAAGATATCTGCACCTCCATTTCATTGCAGCGCTATCCACAATAGCTAAGTTACGGAACCAACCAAAGTGTCCATCAACAGATGGGTGGATAAAGAATATGAGGTGGATATACACAATGGGATACTATTTATTAAAAAAGAAGGGAATCCCAACATTTGTGACAAATTGATGAACCCAGAGTACATTATGTTAAGTGAAATAAGCCAGGTTACAGATAGAGAACTATAGCACAATCTCACTCATATGTGGAATCAACTCATATGTTGACCTCATAGAAGTAGAGTGTAGAATGGTGGTTACTAGGGTGTTGGGGTTGGGGAGGAAAGTTGGGGAGATGTTAGTCAAAAAACACAAAATTTCACTTAGACAGTAAGAATAAGTTCAAGAGATTTATTTTACAATGTGATGACTCAGTTAACAATACATTCCATTCTTGAAAAATGCTAAAAGAATGGTTGTAAAGTGTTCTTAGCACAAAAATGCTAACTATATGAGGTAATACGTATGTTAATTAGCTAGATTTGGTCATTCCACAATGTATATATACTTCAAAACATCATGTTTTACATGGCAAATTATGACTGCCTGTCGATATAAAATAAAATAAAAAGTGACTGGGTCAGGGACAACAGAGACATGAAAGGATTCAGATTAAACTGAGGAGGCAAACAGAGGTTCAAAATAGCAGAAAGTAAACTAATATTTTTAATAATACACGAAAACAATAAAAGAGAGAGTGCTCTGAATTTAGAAAATTAAACTAAATCTCCTTCCTCGGCAAACTTTAGTCAAACTAATTTTATATAAATTAGGAAAACAAAATTACTGAAGCCAAATCCCATAGTCACTATATTTAAAAAATAAAATGAAGAATAGAATAACATTTCTGCAGATAATAAAAAGTGTGAGAAATACGTATCTACAAAACATGGCAAAATTATACCCGCTATTTCAAAAGAACATTAAGAAAATGATGCTGTACATAAATGATACTAATAGTAAGAAAATGACTAATGACATAAAATAGCAACATAAATCAGAATTAGCAAAACTTAAAAATAGAGTGTCAGGACTCAATGGAGATTTAGAAATAAAGGAACTATATCAAACTAGAAGGAACAAAGAGTGAATAAACTCTAACAGACAAGAAGAAAAAATGTTTAAATGTAAAAGAAGAAATAAAAATATTTCAACAAAAAGCAATAAATATTGTAGATAGGCAAAGAAAGTCCAATATATGGAGGGCAGAAATACTTAAAGATGAAGAAAAAAACCTTAAAAGCTATAAGTCAAAAAGACTTTACTAGAATAAAAAAGTATTTGAAAGCACATATTGAAAGGGCATGCCACGTGCCTAATAAAATCAGCCAACACCCCATGCTGGTCAACATGGTGAAACCCTGTCTCTACTAAAAATACAAAAACTGGCTGGGCATGTTGGTGTGTACCTGTAATCCCAGCTACTTGGGAAGCTGAGGCAGGAGAATCGCCTGAACCAGGGAGTCAGAGGTTGTGATGAGCCAAGATCCCACCACTGCACTTCAGCCTGGTGACAGAGAAAGGCTCTGTCTCAAAAAACAACAACAACAACAAAAACCCACAACAATCAACCAACACCAAAACACATTCTAGTAAAACTGCTGAAATTTCAAGAAAAAGGAAAAGCTATTTGAACACGAAGACAAAAAGAACACAAGCCTATAAATTAAAAAAGCATGAGCTCATTATTAGATTTTTTTACAGCAACACTTTATGCCAGAAAAAAATGGAATAACTTATTTAAGATACTTAAGGAAATAAAATGAGAGTCAAGAAATTTTTATCCACTAAAACTGACTTTCAAGAATGAAGGACGCAGACAAACTGTTAAAAACATATGAGAACTCAGGGCATATTGTTCCTATGAGCCTTTCCAGAGGAACCTTCTAGCAAACAAGCTCAAAGAGAGATAAGGACTCACATTCCACACCTAACAGCCCCAGAATAATAATATTAATACCACCACTATCACTAAAAGCAGCTTTTTTTGTTGTTGTTGTTTTTTTTGGAGGGAGAGGCATTTGCTATCTCCATTCTCTCTTCCACTTTTTATGATTGTACTCTATGCTGTCAGAGCAGATATCCTAATTAACATAAGGTCTGATAGTGAGAATTGAATATAGCTCACCTTTAGAGCTAAGACTGAATGAAGGTTAAAAAGGAGAAGGTACAGTATACAGTGCAAAAAGTAGACCATCTCTGCATATTTATTTGCATATATATTTATTTGCATACATATTGGATAATAAGGAAGTTAACAAATGCCATTAAGATCACATCAAAAGGACTAGGGAAACAAATTGAAGCCAGGCACAAAAGCAAACAGAGCAGGGATATCTGCTCTGACAGCATAGAGTACAACCATAAAAAGTGGAAGACAGAATGGAGATAGCATTTGCCTCCCCCACAAAAAAAATTTAACAGCTTTTAGTGATAGTGGTGGTGTTAATATTGTTATTCTGGAACTGTTAGGTGTGGAATGTGTAAGAAAGCAAATTAGCCATCATGAATATTCTAACTCTATCCCCAGTGTTCTTGACTACTGGAATTCTCAGTGAGAAAGTCAGGAATTAGAAATATAATGGAAAACTGCTTACTAAAATTTGTAGTCTTGAAGTTGAACTGGAAATATAAGCACAAATTCATGAGGTATTTTCTCTTTTAAAAGGCATGTGAGCTCACACACACATACACACACACACACACACACACATACACTTTTTTCCCTTACATCTGCCTACAGAAGAGCTTAGTTAGAATGACAACTCAAGACTGGTGAATATCCCTAGGCCCACATTTTACTCTTGAAATATTACATTCCCCTAAACACATTAGGACTTCGTGGAGAATGAATGATTCCAAGTCTGGGGCAAGAAATGTATAGGATAAATTCATTTATGCTTAGAACATCTTTTTGTATTAGATAATAAGGAAGTTTACAGATGTCATTAAGATCTTATCAAAAGGACTCCAGGGAAAAATTGAAGAGACTCCTACTAAAAATGACACAATTGAGTTTTAATAAGAATGAGAAAGGCTTATTGACTAAGGCCTCATCAGGCCTATTGACTAAGCTTACATTCATTAGTTCATAATAACAGTTAAAGAAGAACAATTAATTGGTCACCTTCTGGGAGTGATAAGGAACTGATTCAGTATACACAAAATATAATTTTTTCTGATGACTTCAGTATCTTGTGTGTGTGTGTGTGTGTGTGTGTATTACACATCTCTCCGTGCCTCAGAAAAGACAGGCTGAATCTTTACCAACCCCTAACATCACCTAAAGATGGCTTCCATTAAAAAATAAAATTTTTAATCAATAGTCAATAGTGCTCATCTTATTAGTTTAAAGTAATTAGTTAGTTTAAAGTAATTTTCTACTTCTTTTAATAATTTTTTAACTTTTTCAAATTTTCTGAAATGAACATATATTATTTTATGAGATTTTTTAAAAACATATTTCATCTCATTAAAAAATAGCAAAGAATATGTCAAAAAGTGTTCAAGTATTTTATTATTTTCAGTTAGATAAAACAATACGTAAACAAGTAAATGACTTAGCTATTCAAGCCACTGTATCTTAATTAGCTACACGCTAATGAGCATGCGTAACACACATAGAATCTCTAGGGAATACACATATTTATTTTATATTCAGTGTTTTCTTTTACTTCATTTCTCTAAGCCATAAATAAACTGATGAATGATTTTCCTCTGTACCACTATTCTTTACCTCATGAATCATACTAATTATATACAGACTGTTTCTAAGGCTAAGAATAAAACAAACAAAGTAAATTATATTCTTAAAATACTGTCAGATTCTAAACCTAAATTATAGAATCCAAAGCAACAGACATGTAGACCCACCTTCTATATTCGATGTTTAAAAGATAGTCAAAGAGGAGTTAGTAACAAATGAGAAGCATTGGTGGGGCGCGGTGGCTCACACCTGTAATCCCAGCTCTTTGGGAGGCCAGTGGGGGTGAATGTCGAGGTCAGGAAATGTAGACCATCCTGGCCAACATGGTAAAACCCTCTCTCTACTAAAATACAAAAAATTAGCAGGACGTAGTGGCGAGGGCCTGTAGTCCCAGCTACTTTGGAGACAGGCAGGAGAATTGCTCGGACCCGGGAGGCGGAGGTTGCAGGGAGCTGAAATTGTGCCACGCACTCCAGCCTGGCCGCAGAGCAAGACTCTGTGTCAAAACAACAAAAACAAAAACACACAAAATTCTCAAAGCAGTTTCATCCATCCAAAAACTGAAAGTAAAAATCTGCATTGTATAAACAGAAAAATGGATAGAGTGTGGAATATTTATATAACGGAACTACAACAATTAAAAAGTGCATTTCCCCATGTTTCTTTGCCACATTTTGAAATGGACCTGCAAAGCTGTTTTTTGTGGGGGAAAATTTGCACCTCTAAAGAATCTCTATTAACAGAGCTAGATTTTTTTCTTCCAGACTCTCCCAATCCTAAAGAGATTAACTAAAATCTGAATAGGAAACGTTTGTCACTTATTGTCTCTAAAGGCAGCCACTATAAGACTTCAAAAGAACTTGGGTCTCCACAATCTTTAACTTAACCTGAACATTCCCTTTCTATCTATCCCAGGTCTTTTTTTTTTTTTTTTTT
>NW_016107396.1:617021-656998 GCF_001604975.1 Cebus imitator
TTAGTTTTAATTTTTTTTTTGGGCGGGTGAGACAAAGTCTTGCCCTGTCTCCCAGGCTGGAGTGCAGCCGCACGATCTCCCAGGATCTCGGCTCACTGCAAACTCCACCTCCTGGGTTCAAGCGATTCTCCTGCTTTGTCCTCCCCAGTAGCTGGGATTACAGGCATGCACCACCACGGCCGGCTAATTGCTTGTATTTGCTTGTATTTTTAGTGGAGACGGAGCTCAGGTGATCCGCCCACCTCAGCCTCCCAAAGTGCTGGGATTATAGGCATAAGCCACCGCGTCCGGCCCCTATCCCAGGTCTGTAGACAAACTCAACCAATTGTAAACCAGACAATGTTTAAATTCACCTATAACTTGGGAGTCCCCTATTCCGAACCCCCAGTCTGGACCAAACCAATGTATTTCTTGAATGCATTTGATGTCTCATGTTTCTCTCAAACGTATAAAACCAAGCTGATCCCTGACCACCTTGGGCACATGTTCTCAGGACCTTCTGAGGGCTGTGTCATGGGCCATAGTCACTCATATTTGGCTCAGAATAAATCTCTTTTAAAAAAGTGCTATTATGGTGAGTGAAAGAAGTCACTCACAAAAGCATTCACACTGCGTAATGTCATCTATATGAGATTGAAGAGAAAGCAAAACTAAATAGTGATAAAGTCAGGATAGTGGTTACTTTGGAGGTGACAGCATGAGAGAACTTGGCACACATTATTAAATGTATGTTATATATTTCAATTAAAAGTTTAAAAATTAAATAAATGTATTTAAGCACTTTTATGTTTTTACTTTATTTTTTGACTTTATGTTCTGGAATACATGAGCAAAACGTGCAGATTTGTTACATAGGTATCCATGTACCATGGTGATTTGCTGCACCTATCAACCCATCATCTAGGTTTTAAGCCCTGCATACATTAGGTGTTTGTCCTAATGTTCTCCCTCCCCTAGCCCTCTACCGCCTGACAGGCCCTGGTGTGTGATGTTCCCTTCCCTGTGTCCATGTGTTCTCATTGTTCGATTCCCACTTATGAGTGAGAACATGCAGTGTTTGGTTTTCTGTTCCTGTCTTAGTCTGCTGAGAATGATAGCTTCCAGATTCATCCATGTCCCTGCAAAGGACATGAACTCATCCTTTTTTATGGCTGTGTGGTATTCCATGAGGTATATGTGCCACATTTTCTTCAGCAGTTTTAAAAAAGAATTTCGCCAAAATGTTAAAAGTGATTATCTAGGGGCTACTTTTTTCATCTTTATTGCATTTCATACTTTCCAAATTATTTTCAAAGAGTAGTTATTCCTTATAATTAGAAAAAAATGTATTGTAAAATATTTCAGATGACTTCCTGAAAAATAACACATAATGCACATAACAAGTTTCATTGTTACATGGGAGATGAGAAGGACTATTTAATGAGGGTAGAAACTCAAAGATAAAAGTACCTATAAGAAGAAATTCCCTCAAAATGTACAAATGTCTTAGGGGGTCACTGAATTTCTCTTTTAACATCAGATGTGTACTCATGTCAATTTTTATTTAAATCTGAGAGGATGGGTTGATCTCTTTCAACATTCACATTTGTATTAGCTTCTCAGCAGGCTTATTCATTAAGTCATAGTTCCAAAGTAAAACTAATGAATAGAAACTATTGAAACTATATATTTATGTATATATAATGGGATTCAATCAACATCATTTAATTATAGAGCGTGACAAGATTTTAAGGTTTCTGGTGTCCCATGAGGAAAATAACATCTCACTATGTATGTTCCACTTCAGCAATAAGGGTTATTAACACATTACATCATGTGTGTGTATACTTCAGCAGGATACCGACAGACAAATAAACAGAAAATACCACTTTTTAGAAACAAAAACTGCTCTTATCCACTCTACCTTACCTAGTTAAAAAAGTAATAATAATACAAAAACTAACAAAACCAAAAACTAGAGACACTAGTTCATGAAGTGTCCTGGAACAGGGCAGAAGAAGCCAAAAGAAGGGAGGAGATAGAACTTTCAGTCATTTTTACTCACATGTGAATAAATATTTTAAAGCAAATTCAGCTTTTTTTTTTTTTAATTACTCTGCATAGACTCACTTTCATACAAGAAACTAGGTTTGATGAATGTTACTTAGGGCACCGAGGTCCCTTCCCTGCAAAAGCTGGGCTATGAATAAATACGGTAGTAATTACATTTTTAGTCCAAGATACAATAAAGACAAAGAGAATGATAATAAGGCCCACTAATCTAATTGATTGAGGACCATTTTGTATTCAGTACCTTGTATTTTCAAGTAACCTGCGGTCTATCATCATCTTTATAAAA
This sequence comes from Cebus imitator, assembly GCF_001604975.1. NCBI lineage: Eukaryota > Metazoa > Chordata > Mammalia > Primates > Cebidae > Cebus > Cebus imitator. The sequence goes on from NW_016107396.1 coordinate 619,360, forward strand.
ATAATACCAAAAACGCGTAAAGTGTCCCAATTTAACTGCTGCTGTGCTCCATGAAAAAGTTGGAATTTTGGAAACACAGACATGTAACACAAACCATATGTAATCCAAGAGTCAAAAAAGCAGTTTGAATTAGGAAATTTTGATCAACATTTTGAACTCAAAAATCTTCATTCACGACTAACAATGTTCTCCATTTTTCAATCCAATATATATTCTTGGGACTGAAGTCCTTTAAAATGGAAACACTTAGCATTAAAAAGGAAAAGATAAACTGTCATTTTTTTGGTTTTTAAAAAAATGTCCTTTTATGTCATTCCAGAGGGATTTATTTTTAAATGAGAATAGGACGAACTCCTTATTTTTCTCCCCAATCTGAATTCCTCCCTAGCTAAATTCTTTCTGATCTGTGTCATCCTTGTTCAGTATTTGTTATACCCTCTCTAGGGAGGTAGCATCAAGCTCTAAAAATGACATGAAACCCAAGGGCTTAGGAAATATTTTCTACAACATAAGACTGGGTTGTGGGTGTTTTTCACATTTTATTTATTTGTTTGTTTCTAACCTTTAACCATAATTTGGGCTGATGACTCCCGGTGTGAAGATTATTTTATGTTACTCATTTTAAACTCAGGGTTATTAGGCAAGCTTACATATTTGTGTTAAGGAGCCCTGGGAGGTCTGGGCCAATTTCCAGGACTCTGTTTACATAGATGCCTCAATATCAATACCCGGATGTGGTTAGAGAAAGGAGGCATGTGGGGCGTTAGCCAATGCTAGGCTTCCCCTGCTTTTGCTATTTGGGGGAAGAAGTTATGTGCTTTCCAGTGTGATCTTTGCGAGACAACTTCTAGGGAGGACAGGAGCTCTGCCTGAGCACTGGGAATGTACTTTCCTGTGTTTGGCCTTGGTGAATAGCAAAAGAAAGTGGGAAAGGCAACAAGGAATGGGACCCTGGATGACATGACACACACTCGTAGTTCACTCCTAAGACTTCTTGTTGGCATTCATCCTTTTTAGTTTAAGTCTGTCAATTTTATATCTGTGGTATTAGTCTTTCTGTTGCACTGTCCCTAACATGATAGTCTAGTGACCACCCATATGCAGAAGTGGTTCAGCTAATCGGAGTATATAGAGGACCCCCTTGATGAGAAAGCCATCACCAATCTTTCAAGCCTGAAATCCAGAATATCTGTCTATGGGACTCTTCCACCGGAGGTATGTACAGCAGCTGATGGCGATAATAAAAAATTTTGATAAAACAGTGTGGCATTCTAACTGCCCCACAGGGCTTCATAAGGAGCCTACTGAGAGCTGGCTTGGGGGTACGGCTAGAAATCAAACGCTCCCTCTAGCTACTGAAGAAATCCAGACGTTTCGTAGAGAAGATGTTTTGGGATCGAGATCCTTCAAAGTTGAAGACTTTAGGATTCACTGAATGAGATTCTAGGGGAATGGAAGTCATTAATCACTTGGAGCAGCATTCACCAGCAGGCAGATCTGCTGGGAGGTGCTGCTGGTGGTAAGGACCCAAGCCAATAGGAGTGGCTGCTGGAAGCTGCTGCTATGGAAACCCGTGCTAACCGCTGTTGGAAGGAGCAACCAGTGGAAGCTGCCATGGCCAGGAGCAGCAGCCAAGAGGCTTTACTGGGAGACATCTGAAAGCACCACTGGGTGTATCTAAAAGAGTTCAGTCAGGGGATCATGTACTTGAAGAATCTTTAGGGTGGAGGATGTTGTTTTGGTTCTGTTGAAACATGCTTAGGTGAATCATCTTTGATTTTGGAGAAGAAGAAAAAGACTATTGGTCTTATTACCCTCCACTCTAAGATAGCATCATAATTTCCCTCAAAACTAACTTCTGTGTGATCCTGCATTTCTATTACCAGCAGTACTAATCCACTTGTTACCCAGATAGACACACTCCGTTGTCAATGAGTCCTCCATTTCCTCTTTCTTAGTTTTAATAATAGTTAGATTTTATTTCATTACAAATCTATCTTGAGGAAAATATAAGTTATAAAAGATCATAGACCCTTTTTCAATAAAGATAATTAATTGATTAATTCAAACACCTGTGGTATTGGGTTGGCATTAGTAGAACAAGTGGTCAAATTTTTAAAAAGCCAGTTTAAAATAGAGATTTAAGTCAAAAAGTCTACAGTTGGCCCTTGAAGAACACGGGTTTGAATTGCACAAATCCACTGATACATGAATTGTTTTCAGTAGCAGGTACACCAAGTGTGTGCACCTCTTCTGCTGCCTATGCCACCCCAGGAAAGCAAGATCAACCCCTACTCTTCTCCCTTCTCCTCAGCCTGCCCATTGCGAAGACAGTGAGGATGAAGACCTTTATGATGATCCACTCCCATCTCATAAGTAATACATGTATTTTTTCTTCCATATAATTTTCTTAATAATGCTTTTTTTCATTTTATTTTCTTACTTTATTGTAAGAATTCAATGTCAGATACATACAACACACAAAATATGTGTTAATCTATTACTGCTTGTGTTATTGGTAAAGCTTCCAGTCGACAATCAGCTTGTAATAGTTAATTTTATGGTGAGTCAAAATTTGTATGTGAATTTTTAACTGTGCAAGGGGTCAGCACTCCTCACCCCTGTATTTTTCAAGGATCAACTGCAATGCCCTGTGGGGAGGGGGACTTTGCAATAGAGAGAATACTCTAATTTCAGGAGTGGCAAAGTCTAAAGTTCAAACAGAAAAAGGCCTTTCTTTTATAAGGAGAAGTAAATAGGGCTAGCAGGAAGTTTGTGGGAGAGTGGAGCAGGTGAACGGGGTGAAGCAGATGGCATGAGCGTGGCATTTTGACAGTAAATTTTTATTCTCTTTGGTAACTAGATTCTTGAAGTGAGCCATTGAGAAGATATTCTGTACCTAACACTTGCTCAAAAGCTTGGGTGTAAGATAAAGTTCTGGGGCTTGTGGCGAGAAGCCTTACTAACATTTGGTCAAGCCAAGTCAAGGTAAGTAATAAGCAATTGTGAGGGCTTGGTTTTCATATATGTATACATATACACAGAAATAAATATAGAATGTGTTTATATATAAATTAGCTGTATGTGCATTTTCTAGCTCTGTCAACTGAGCTGTGATCAATCCTAGGAGCTGTGACATGCCCAGAACAATTAACATATATAGAACCCAGATTTCAATAATGTCCAATAAAAGGAACTAGGGCTTTTTGGAAAAATGACTGATTTCACAGCTCAGGCAGAGAAAACACAAGATAAAACTGCAAAAACTTGTGGCACCAGCAAGTAAGAAATTCTTGAAAAAAATATTGGTTTCATACTGAAAAGACAACTTGAAAGAGTTCCCAATAATTGAACCTGAGACAATTTAAGCAAAAAAAAAAAAAAATAGCAATGACTCACAAGTATCAGAATAACTCCATTTCTCTTTCACCAACACACAAATATTTGAACTACAATTTAGAGATTGATTTATATAAAAAGTGGTCCCAGAAGCAGTCATGGGCCCCCTGTCCCTCCACCCACACAGGTTTTGTGGAGTTTTATCTCCCAAAATTGTGGGAAAAAATTTCTTTGCATTTCCAGTAGTAAAAGGAGGAAAGTAACCATTTTGAAATACATCTGAGATCCCTTTTTTGCAGGTCCTACCCACTGCAGAAAGTATTTTACTAGAGCTTAACCTATGAGTGTTTTGTCAGAGCCTAACCTATTTTACGTGGGTTTCTTACAGACAATAATTAGTTGGGTCTTGGTTTTTTGTTTGTTTGTTTTTGAGACAGGGTCTCCCGATGTTGCACAGGCTGGTCATAAACTCCTAAGCTCAGTATCCTCCCCGCTAAGTCTTCCAAGTAGCTGGGGCTACACAAGTGCACCGCCATGCCCGGTGTGTTTTTAATCTACTCTCACAAGCTCTGTCTTTTAATTGGCATATTTAGACCAATGCCATCTAAAGTGATGATTGATACAGTTCGCTTAATATCTACCATATTTGTTTCTGTTTTCTACGTGTTGCCCTTGTTCTTTGTTTCATTTTATGTTCCACAGGGTTTTTGTCTTTTGTGGGATTAACTGAGCATTTTACATGATTGCATTTTCTCTCCTTTCTTAGCATATCAATTCTACTTTTTTTGTAAAACTTTTCTTAACGGTTGCCCTAGAATTTGCAATACACATTTACAACAAAACCAGGTTCACTTTCATATAACACTATATGGCCTCATGGGTAGTACAAGTACTTTATAGTAACAAGTAATCTGAATTCCTCCCTCCTGTCCCTTGTATCATTGTTGTCATTCATTTTACTTATACATAAACATGCATAAATACACACACACACACACAAGAGATATACATAAACATACATAGCTGCTCTAAAATATAGAGTTTATTAGTAAAAACTAGTCTCAGGCTGCAGTACCAACAGGGCAACTGGTGGGAGGAGATGCAAACAGTCTCTGGACGAACACACCCTCATCTCATACCCCAACTCCTTCCTCTTCTACATCTAGTTCCTAAGTGTCGAAGGGAGCTCCTGGAAGGATAACAGAAGCAGGTTTCTCTTACATATCATGTCACATGTAACTGGGAAGGAAGGTATCCCTGGTTTCACTTGGGTTGATACAGCTGCTGCTAACAGCTCCTATCAATGAGACTGTGTAAATGTTGGGTCTAGTTTCTTTGGGTTGGTGATCACTTTCCCCTTGCCTGCTCAATCATTGAGAAACCCTTCCCAGAGGGACAGACATGTCTCTCTTTAGCCCCACGATCCATCCAGATAGCCAAGCCTAAGTGTGGCTTCCTAAGGAGGGCCAATCACTAGTTAGTCCTATCACCCCTGCCCTTGCTCTAACCCCTCATGAGCTTCAGTAAGCAGTTGTTACTGAAGTCTTCTTTCCTACTTCTCAGCTTCCTAAAGTGAGACTGAACTGGGCTTTCCCCATCTCATTCCGAGCACGAGGTCCCTTCGCACCCTGATGAGGGAAGTTATCACTGCTGGCTCTCTTCAGAAATTTTTATCACTCTCTTCAGAAATTTTTAGACAACAAGCAACTGCCAATCTTTATTCACATATTCACGTAACTGCAAACTCAGAGAATCTCTTCCAAATCATCTCCAACTTTCCATTTCCATAATGGAAATTTTGGACATACCTTTTATGCAAAAACCAAACTGGACTTACTCATATTTCCTAAATAGTTTCCACATTTAACTTCACTTAGTCTCTCTGTCTGAAAAATTATTCCCTTGATCTTTTCATAATGTACGTGTGTATGTGTGTGTGTGTATATGTGTGTGTGTACATATATATATAAGCACATATACATTTACATATAAGTCAACTTTACCCATCCTTTAAAGCCCTTCTCAGAAGTCACTTCCACGATTTTTGAATTCTACCCTGAATCCCATAACCTCCTAGTAGCCCTCTTTCCTTTAAGATGCTCTAACAAATACTGTTTATAACTTTTTTATCATTTATATCAGTTTCACTCATATTCTAGTTGTTGGCTTTCCATAGTAGCCAATAGACAAATGTGGCTATTAAAATTTAATGAATTAAAAGTAATGTAAAGTCAGCCTCTTTGTCACAGTAGCAATATTTCAAACACTCAGTAGTGACGTGTGGCTAGTGGCTTCCATACTAGACAACACAGATAGAGAATATTTTCATCATCACCAAAAGTGACATTTGAAAGCACTGGTGTTTACCGAAGTTACTTTATTCCTCTCCTTTCAGCTCTGGTTAAAAAGGAGAGAGTGTTCAGAGATGAGGCTGGGAGCGTTGAGGAATTCTAGGTCCTAGGGACCTTGTGAACTATGCTGAGGTTTTGTTCTAAACATAATGAGGCTGTGCCTTGGGGCTCACACCTGTAATCCCAGCACTTTGGGAGGCTGCGGAGGGTATATTACCTGAGGTCAGGAGTTCGAGACCAGCCTGGCTAACATGGTAAAACGCTCTCTCTACTAAAAATACAAAAATTAGCCAGGTGTGGTGATGCATGCCTGTAGTCCCAGCTACTTGGGAGGCTGAGGCAGAAGAACTGCTTGAACCCAGGAGGCAGAGGCTGCAATGAGCCACGATCGTACCACTGCACTCCAGCCTGGGTGACAGAGGGAGACTCTGTCTCAAAAAATAAATAAATAATAAACATAATGAGAGGTCATGGGAGGATTTAGATGTTAGAAAGATCATTCTGGCTGCTGAATTGAGAAAGGACAGTAGAGGACCAAGAGGGAGGAGGGAGACTGGGGATGCCACTGGAGAAGTCTGGGGGAAGTCCATGGTGATGGGTGGGGGCTGTACTGGTGGAGGTAGACAAAGCGGTCAGATTCAGTGCATATTCTGCACATGGGACTTACTGATAGGTTGGCTGTAGGATGTTAACAGGAAAAAAATTGCACCACCTTAGTTTTTTGCCTAAATGAATGGATAAACTATGGTGCTATTACCTGGCATTGGAAAGACCAGGGAAGAAGTAGATTAATTTTTCTGAGGAGAGAGGTTTGATATTTTAGCATGTGAAAGTGTTATACCTAGAAGCAAATTATTTGATTCTGGGGCTGCTACTCTTTATAGGCTTGCTACCATGAAGGCTGTCACCTTTCCTCCTGGGTTCCAAGCATTTGCAAAAGCCACCACCTGGACACTCAGTAGACCATTTTAATTTGAGGTCTGGTGAACTTTGGAAGAAAAAGAGCCTTCTAAAGTCATCTGCTATGGCTCTTATTACAAAGAGAGAGAGAAGCTAAAGACCCAGAAAGGCAGGAATATCTATATTATTCCATGCATGTGGTGGACATTTGTTGCTTGTTTTTATTGCCTGACTTCCAGTCTGATAACTGTACTTAATCTCTCTCTAGTGCAGGCGTTGGCAAACTATGGCCTGTCATCTGAATCTGGCCTGCTCTCTGATTTTGTAAATAAAGTTTTATTGGTACACAGTCATGCCCATTTAAAAAAATATAGTATCCATGGCTGCTTTCGAGCTACAATGGCAGAATTGAATGACAGATTGTATGGCCCACAAAGATTAAATTAATATTTACTACGGGGCCCTTTTTAGAAGAAAAAAATGCTGATTTTTGCACTGGTGGAACCATTATTCCCCAAGTTTCAGCCCATGAGCTTTGGGTAAAGCTGGCCCCACTCATGGCCTCTAAGGCTTGCTGGGCTAAATCAGTCCACACATTCACTCCCACTGTCATGAGTGATGGGTTCAGAGGTAAATGTTAGCCTCTGCTTGTCTAAACCATGAAAACTCAAGTGTTGGTACTTCTGCCACAAAGACTGCAGCTTTTTGTGCTGGTTCTGAGTCTAGAAAAATCTAGCTCGGGGAGTGCCGATAACCACCTTGGAACAGCTTATCTGAGGCTGAAGTTAACACAAGGGAGAAAGAAGAGTTATACAGAGATATAGAAAGTACTCAGTCCTGGTGATATGTCTTCAGCTCCTTTATCCTTCTCTGTCACAGTAGCAATATTTGCAAAACTCATAAATGACATGTGGCTAGTGGCTTCCATACTAGACAGCACAGATAGAGAAAATCTCCATCATCACCAAAAGTGACATTTGAAAGCACTATTCTGGTTATTTACATCATGAAGATTATTATTATTGAGGCTGAGTCTTGCTCTATTGCCCAGGCTGGAGTACAGCAGCATGATCTCGGGTCATTGCCACCTCTGCCTCCCAGGATCAAATGATTCTCATGCCTCAGCCTCCCCAGTAGCTAGGATTACAGGTGCACACCACCATGCCCAGCTAATTTTTGTATTTTTAGTACAGACAGGGTTTCATCATGTTGGCCAGGTTGGTCTCGAACTCCTGACTTCAAGTGATCAGCCTGCCTCAGTCTCCCAAAGTGCTGGGATTACAGGCGCAAGCCACTGTGCCTGGCCTATTCTGGTTGTTTATTGAAGTTACTTTATTCCTTCTTCACATGGGATAATGTAGAAATGTTCGGAATAGTACAGTAATCCCAAGCTTCCAAAGAATGACAATCTCTCTGTTTAAAGTTTCATTGCCAGGTCAGACAGTTGCACTAAGAACACTTAAAAGTAGCATTCAATCAATCAATCAATTGATCAAAATAAACCAGAAACAACAAAATCTTAACAGTTTATACTTTGCTATAATTAATAAAAGGTTACATTCTTCTGAGTCAGGGTATTTCATTTATCTAAACTCAGTGAAGAGAGAACAGATTCACACCATATGGAAAGAAGCAATGAGTTAAATGAAACCGTTGGGAACTCAATTAATTTATTTAATGGTGATTTTCCATGAAGTGCAGAAAGTACATTGCAAAGAATTCCTAACACTAGCAAAATTGGCAACAAGAATATTTCACACTTGTAAATGAAAAATGCAAATTGCCTACATCAATAAATCCCAGAATGTGTAATTAGGGACAAAAAAGGAACATTACTGGATACTCAAATGCCTCTATGACTTCACTCCCAGCATCTGACATGGAAGCTTGTGGCACTGTGACAGGATTAACTTTATGTTAAGTCTCTAATTCTGTTAAAGCGCTGGTTACTGTAAAGGAGGCACAATGCTATTCTAGGAGAGTGGAACACATTTTTTAATCACTGATTAATGCAAAGAGTCCTCTTTTTCAAATTAAATCAATAAAAGAAGTACTGGAAAGCTTTCCTCCTGAGCAACTTTATTAATTGGCATTCCTGTAGAAATAAGCAGCCCTGAAATTGCAGTGGTTTGTAATAACAAATATTTATTTATTTATTTATTTTTGCACAATTACATGTTGGCAGCTGTACCTCTGTTGCTGTGGCTTTGTTCCTTGCACCTTCTCATTCCAGGAACCAAGCTAAAAGAGAAGCCCCTACTGGGGACATACCATCATTCTTGAGGCAGAGGAGAGAAAGTAACAGGCAGAGCCAAGTCACACGATTACTCTTCAAGCTGCTGCTTGGCTGTGGCATTGCACACTTCCAATGGCTGAAGCAAGTTACACGCCGACCTGACCTGGTGCAGGAAGTGTATGCTGCCAAAGCGGGGCTCTACAAGGAGCATGGCAATGGTGAAAATGCATGATTATCTCACAGGGCCGAGGATGAATCCTTGGAACAGCAATGCAATCTACCACAAGACCAGATTTGGACAACCAGCTTAAGTGTATCCTTCCCGCAATAGACTATACCAAATTTCATCTCTTCAAATTTTTAAATTTTAAATTGACAGAGGGTTTTGCTATGTTGCCCAGGTTTGTCTCTAACTCCTGGGCTCAAGTAATCTTCCTGCCTCAGCCTCCCAAATTGCTGGATTACAAGCGTGAGCCACCACTCCTGGACACACCAAATTATAAGAATAAGCACTTGATCTTCTGTTCAGTTCTACTCTTATGCTCAAGCCTATTCTTCCACAGTGTACAAAGACTTTACCCATGTCCTCTTTTTTCCAGACTGTACGACCAACCCATGAGGTAGTGTCATCTGTAATCCTCCCAGGAATATCTGCATATTCAAATAAAAGAAAGAACGGAAAGGCCAATGAAGCTGCAAGAATTCTTTTTTCTTTTTCTTTGTTTTTTTTTTTTTTTTTTTTTTTTTTTTTTTTTTTTTTTTTTTGAGAGGGAATTTCACTCTCATCCCCAGATGGAGTGCCATCTTGGTTCACAGCAAACTTTGCCTCCTGGACTCAAGCAATTCTCCTGCCTCAGCCTCCCGAGTAGGTGGGATTACAGACATGCACCACTACTCCTGGCTAATTTTGATATTTTTAGTAGAGATGGGGTTTCACCATATTGGTCAGGCTGGTCTCGAACTCCTGACCTCAAGTGATTCATCCACCTTGGCCTCCCAAATTGCTAGGATTATAGGAGTGAGCCACCATACCTGGCCGCTGCCAAAATTCTTACTGCTAGAAATTGATGTGTTCTGCCGACTCTTTTTGACACACCATGCTACCTACTATGTGCAATTGTCCTATTTGGGAAATGGAAAGGCCAGGTATGGCCTGAGTGAAGAGGGGTTTTCAGTGTCATTTTAAGGCCTTAATAAGGTCTGAGAATTCTTACTATGGAGGTTCCTCTTTACTGCATATTAAAAAATCAAAACAAACCCTCATCCTACATTAAATATAATTCAGGACTGTAAATTTTTTGAAAGGATGTTTATAATTTTGCTTTTGAAATTATTTGCCTACAAGTAGCACTTGATTTATGGTTGGCTATGATTTGTTAGCTATCATCACCATGTGTACTTAGGAATTCTTTCAAAGTAAGAAATCCCAAATTCCAAAATTATTTTCGAATGTAGTGAAATTAGTATGCATCCTAAAATTTACAATTAATACAGCTGACATAGTGTTATAGTCATAGATTTCAATTTAACATTCATTACTTTCAATTTTCCCATTTCTGATATTATTTTAAGCTTATGCATATTTTTTCAGGACTCGGTCATTTTCATGGCCCTCCGAAAAGCCTCTGTGCCTATGCTGCCCAAAGAATCAATAGTCCCAAAGGCGCATTATCCATTATCCCAAAACCATTCTGGATGACAAAAAAAATCCATCCTAAAAATGGGATTTCCGAAATAGAACCTTAAGAAGAAACTAAAATAAACAGATATTTTGCAAAGGTCAGAGAATAGAAGCTATATGTGAGACAGCAGGACAAAAGCTAGAAACTTGAAATTAAAACTAAGGAACAGGAGTGAAGGGGGGAAGCGGAGAGAGAAAGCTTAATTGGTAAGATGCAGACCTTGCACCCCTGTGGCCTCAGGGAGGTGGAGCCTGTTGAAGGGCTTGCTTTTAAGTATTACACATTTTACGGTGATCTGGAGCCAAAACTATGCCTTCACTTTCTTGCTCCAAATAACCGCTCCCCAGACTCCAGAACTCCTGCCCTGACACCATTCTCTCTCTAGTTTTCCGAGAGGCCTCTTGGCTCCCATTCCATGCTCCCTGCGTGCTGCCTTCCCTGAGTGGGCCCTAGGGGTCCCTCCTTAGACACTGGGCTGTCCTAAACTGAGCTTTCAGTTAAGAGTCTCTGACTCTAATCCCAGAAATGCCTATATTTTTTCTGATGTGTTTCTCCCTTCTTGATTTGATTTGTCTAAAGCAAATTGTCTCCCCAGTTGTTAAGGCAGATTCCTTCCTGAAGGCAAGTTGCATTTCTGCATCCGAGATTCAAAATGAAGTCTTGCTATCACATTTATACTTATACTTCTAGCCCCATTACTGTCAGAGTCGGGTGACCTCAGTGATTAAAGGATTTCTCTGACTGTGCTAGAGCATCTCAGTCCTCTGACTTTTCCCATTTCCCACTGAATTCGTGTTTTCAGTCTGAAGACCACTAAGTTTCAGGTTGTGAAGCGGAGACAATTGTTACACCATCGGTAAAATCATTTCCATAGGTTCTAATGATAAAATTAGACGTCGCTTCACTCAGTCTCAGAAAGAGAACTGCTGGTATCTAATTACTGCTTTTTTTTTTTTTTTTTTTTTTGAAGTTTCTGTTGTTGCTGTTGTTGTTTTACTTTTAGTAATAATGCCCTGATTGGTGAGAAGCAAAAGTGTCAGTCTGACCCTCAGGCCTAATCTCATCCCATCTTCTTCATGGAATGAGCGGGCAAGACACAAGCAGTCTGTGACCATGGGCCCATTAGGAGCTGCTCGTTCATGGTAAAGAGCTCTGTGGAAAGATGTATCAACCAGAGGGGGCGTGGCTGCCCGCCCCAATCTCAGGCACTGTAGGAGGGAAGTTGGGGCGATTGAGCAGAACACATTGCAAATGAGGCTGATGGAAAAAGAGGCCTGGAGTTGAGTGTGCTGGACGCCCCAGCACACCCGCCCACATCTGCCGTGATCGCATCAGCTGGAGGCCACTAAGAGTGCACGACAGAGCGAGTGCCATCCTTGGAATCACAGCATGTGCCATATGCGTCATTGCCCACAAAGGGCCTGACACAGGGAAGGGAGCCTGGTAACAGAAATGATGTTGAAAGCAGGACAAGTTGCCAGGAACCGGAAAAGCCGTCCTCTAGGTCTGTATATGAAAATGCAATTTGAGATGCCATGGAACTCCTTTACCACTGCGCTGCCCAGAACCGTTGCCGCTAGCCACACACGGTTACTGAGCATTTGAAATGTGTCTAGTGCAACTAAGGAACTAATTTTTTACTTATTTATTTATTTAGAGATGGAGTCTAACTCTGTCACCCAGGCTGGAGTGCAATGGCACAATCTTGGCTCACGGCAACCTCTGCCTCCAGGGTTCAAGAGATTCTCCTGCCTTAGCCTCCCGAGTAGCTGGGATTATAGGCACATGCCATCATGTGTGGCTAATTTTGTGTTTTTAATAGAGATGGGGTTTCACCATGTTGGTCAGGCTGGTCTTGAACTCCTCACCTTGTGATCCGCCCACCTCGGCCTCCTAAAGTGCTGGGACTACAGGTGTGAGCCACTGTGCCCATAAGGAATAATTTTTAAACTTTATTGAATTTGAATTTATTTAACTTTAAAAAGCAATGCTCTTTTCAGTTATTGAAAAAGTTTAATATATGACTAAAATAATTTAAGTATATGACAATGTTTTCAGTCATAAATTTTATAAAATCTGTATACAAATCAGTTATTTTCAATGGAAATTTAGTCTGAGTTGAGATGTGCTTTCAAACAGTAAGTATAAAAAAGTGTAAAACATATCCACACTTTTATGATTACACATTGAAATAACAACGTAAGTATAAAAAAGAGAGTAAATATAAAAAAGTGTAAAACATATCCACACTTTTATGATTACACATTGAAATAACAACATTGTATTAAGTTTAAATAAACTATATCACCTTTAGTATTGTATTGAGCTTAAACAAAATATATCACCTTTATTATGCATTAACATATTAATATAGTATTAAAATATTAATATATTAATTTAATATATATTTAAATATAAATACACTAAACATTTGTATATTTTAGGTAAAATATATAACTATATAAATATATCAAGTAATATATGTAAGAATATAGTAATGTGTCATTGAAACTAATTTTAACCATCTCTTTTTAATTTTTTTTTTTTTTTCCTTTGGGACGGAGTTTCGCTCTTGTTACCCAGGCTGGAGTGCAATGGCCCGATCTCGGCTCACCGCAATCTCCACCTCCTGGGTTCAGGCAATCCTCCTGCCTCAGCCTCCTGAGTAGCTGGGATTACAGGCACGCGCCACCATGCCAGCTAATTTTTTGTATTTTTAGTAGAGACGGGGTTTCACCGTGTTGACCAGGATGGTCTCAATCTCTTGACCTCGTGATCCACCTGCCTTGGCCTCCCTAAGTGCTGGGATTACAGGCTTGAGCCACCGCGCCTGGCTCTCTTTTTAATTTTTTAATGGGACTCCTGAAAAATTTTAAATTACGTATATGACTCACGTGTTTCTACTGAACAGCACTGCTCCATTACATGGTTGGTGTGTATATCCATCTAAATTGTTTAATAAATATAATCTTAATGGTTAAATACTGTACAAACTATTTGGTAACCATTTTTTCCACTTCTCAATATGTCAAGAACATCTTGCCATAGCAATAGATATTTATCCACAACCTTACAAAGACTAAAATGAAAGAGAGATCCTTACTTTCTGGCATGAACTTACTGCTGAGCATATTATTTGTGTTTGATCTTATTCCTTAATTAGACCTCCTCCTAAAATACTGAGGGCAGAGCAAAGAGGTGGCAGGCAGGGGAGCCCTGGAGCATGCATTGAGATGTGTTTCCAAGAATCTAAGGAGAGACTTGGATGAAAGGAGTGTTTACGAGCTCAACTTTTCATATTACATCTGTGCTAGTTTAGTAACAATAACAGACAAGCATTTGTCGACAGTATCTATGGGATATTCTCTCATTCAGGTTTATGATCAGGCGATAAATACCATTTTTAGGAGGTGACTATATAGTTGACAAACCATGCGGTACCCACAGACTGCCTCCAAGCAACCAGCACAAAACAGATTGATGAGACTTGCTGCACTGAAAGTCTTGTAAGAGAACAGGGAGTAATAAAGTCTCAAAATAGATCCTCAATAAGAAAATTTTTCCTTAAATGTCAACTTTTGAATTTCAACTCAACCATAGCAAATCTGGACTTCTCTTAAAGAATAATTATTCTTACATGGAAATGTACAGTATTTGATATATTGAATATACTGGCACAGAAAGGCTAAATTATTTTACAAATTTTCAGATCCCAAAGGAGTAGTTAATGGCACCAATACTCCTTGCACAGTAAAAATTGTCTAGAGACAATATTCACCAATAACGCTACTTCTCAGAGACGCAGCATGGTATTGTGTGACCTTAGAATGTAATTTAACCTTCCTAAACCTCAGTTTCCCCATCTTAAAAGGAAGCAGTAATAAATGCCCTGTATGTCAATATAAATATCAAAATTTAGTATTTTGTTCAATGGATTTTTGAAGCATGTATTTTGTGCTAGGAACATAGTAGCTCATATATAAGTGCTAAGTAAAAATTATTTTTTTTCTTTTCCCCCGTATGTTACTTAAACACCTAGCCCAGCTACATTGGAGAATACACAGGTAAAAGAGCAAGGATAGGAAGAAAATAAAAATAAAACATGACACCCTGCCATAAAAGACTAAGAAGATTATACACAGTTTGGAGATTTTTACCCCCTCATTTCACTTGCTCCTAATGATTTTGTTTCAAAAGACATGGCAATGGAAGTCCATGCCGTGTCATTTGTTCTTTCTTTTGTATTACACTGACATCATGTGGCCATCTGAAGGCATCTCTAAAAATTGACAACTGTCATTTCCAGATTTTTTTTATTTTTTGCTTATTTTATTATTATTATTATTATTTTTTAAAGATGTGGTTTTACCCTGATGGCCAGGCTGGTCTTGAACTCCTGACCTCGGGTGATCCAACCACCTCGGCCTCCCAAAGTGCTAGGATTACAGGCATGAGCCACCATGCCTGATTTTTAACCTTTAGCTGCAGAGATGCCGTATGGATAGCTGAATCTCTACATCTGAGAACTAAATGACAAAACAAGTCCCTTTTGGAGGCTTTAAACATACTATATATGTAGATAATTCTAAGAATTCAGATTAGTTGAATAATTTGACATATTCTTCTGTGATTTAGTTGATAAAATATTTATTGATTTGTTTGTTTGTTTGTTTTAGGGAAACAAGTTCTCACTCTGTCACTCAGACTGGAGCGCAATAGCGCGATCATAGTTCACAGCACCAAATTCCTGGCCTCCTTGCCTCCTGCCTCAGCCTCTAGACTAGCTAGGACTACAGGCACAAACCATCATGCCTGGCTAATTTTTTTTCTTTTTTGGTTGAGACAGGGTCTTGCTATGTTGCCCCAGACAGGTCTCAAACTCCTGGCCTCAAGCAATTTTCCAGCCTCAGCCTCCCAAACCTCTGGGATTATAGATATGGGCCACTGTTCTTGGCCCACTAGTCTTGGATGTGCACTTTAGTATTTTTCTTTTGTGATTTGGAGACAAAACTTTATAAACATTTTTGTAGGCCTTTAAAACGTTATGTCCATAAGCACTGCATCTGATAGATGAACTGAACTATTGTTTTATGACAGAGCTTCCCAAACTTTAATCAGAATCATCAAAATCTTTGGCACAGGGCTTGTTAAAACAAAGATTGGTAGTCTCTATCCCCAGAGATTTTGACTCTGGAGGTCTGAGGTGGCATCTGAAAACTTGCATTTCTTACAAATTTCCTGGTGTTGCTGATACTCCCGGTCCCAGCACAGCATTTGAGAACCACTGGTGGTGTGTTCGCAACTGCTAGAATTCAGTGCAGACCATGAGCGAGGCAAACTCCACTTAGAGGAGCAAGGGTATGTGCGGCTGTATGGGAGATATTTGGTTTTGACCTCAAGCTGCTTACCACGTGGCAAGAGGTACTGTCCAAAAGATATGGTGGTGCTGCAGCAGGCAGCGGAGTTCCAGCTTTTCTATTAATTTGTAGAACTCAACTGGGAAGGTCACTGTCCCTCTCTGGGCTTCAGTGCTGCCTGCATAGAGTGTGTTTTGAGGATCAAAAAATTATAAGATAGCAAGGCACTGTATCCATGAGAGTTGTTACCTTTATCAGTATTAAGCGAGAAGTGAAAAGAATGTGGAAGCAAAATTTTCTTTCTTTCCCTTCCTTCCTTCCTTTCCCTTCCTTCCTTCCTTTCCTCTTTCCTTCCCTCCTTCCTTCCTTCCTTTCTTCTTTCCTTCCCTCCCTCCCTCCCTCCCTCTTTCCCTCCTTCTCTCCCTCCCTGTCTGCCTCCTTCCTTCCTTCCTTCCTTCCTTCCTTCCTTCCTTCCTTCCTTCCTTCGAGATGGAGCCTCACTCGGTCACCCAGGCTGGAGTGCAGTGGCATGATCTTAGCTCATGCAACCTCCACCTCCCAGGTACAAGTGATTCTCCTGCATCAGCCTCCTGAGTAGCTAGGACTACAGGTGCGTGCCACCACTCCCAGATACTTAAAAAAATTTTTTTTTATTTGTAGTACAGCCAGGGTTTTACCGTGTTAGCCAGGATGATCTCGATCTCCTGACCTCATGATCCACCTGCCTCGGCCTCTCAAAGTGCTGGGATTAAAGGCATGATCCACCAAGCCCGGCCTGAAGGCATAATATTCTTGAAATAAATATATGCAGCCTCAACACTAATGCAATGCAAGAGAACAGGAAAACCTGAGTGAGAAAGAGGTTGTTTGGCACAGCATTGGTTAAGGCTAAAAAGCCCTCAGGACCAGCTACTCTTCCATAGCTACAGAATACAATTGCTAAAAATCTGGAGTGAACTAAAGACGGTGACCTCATTGTATAAATGAGACAGGAGTAAAACTGCAGGGGCAAACTGACC
Source organism: Cebus imitator (assembly GCF_001604975.1). Taxonomy (NCBI): domain Eukaryota; kingdom Metazoa; phylum Chordata; class Mammalia; order Primates; family Cebidae; genus Cebus; species Cebus imitator. The sequence goes on from NW_016107396.1 coordinate 636,244, forward strand.
TCTGAACCTAGCAATTTACATGCTCATCAATAGTATCCAAAGGTTCCCTTTTCTCTACATCCTCACCAACGTTTTTCATTGCCTTTCTTTTAGATATAAGCCATTTTAACTGGGGTTAATTGATACCGGATTGTAGTTTTGACTTGTATTTATCTGATGATCAATGTTGAGAACGTTTTCATATGCCTGTTAGCCTTTTGTATGTCTTTTTGTAACTTTTATTTTAAGTTCAGGGGTACCTGTGTAGGTTTCTTACGTAGGTAAACCTGTGTCATGGGGATTTATTGTACAGCTTGTTTAGTCACTCAGGTATTAAACCTAGTACCCGTTAACTGTTAATCCTGATGCTCACCCTCCTCCCACTCTCTACCTTCTAACAGGCCCCAGTCAATGCTGTTCTTCCACACATGTCCATGTGTTCTCATCACTTAATAAGTAAGAACACGCAGTATTTGGCTTTCTGTTCCTGCCTTTGTTTGCTAAGGGTAATGGCCTCCAGCTCCATCCATGTTCCTGAAAAAGACATGATCTTGCTCTTTTTTATGGCTGCATAGTATTCCATGGTGTATATGCACCACATTTTCTTTTTCCAGTCTATCATTGAAGGGCATTTAGGTTGATTCCATGTCTTTGCTATGATGAACATATAAGCACAGGTGTCTTTATAACAGAATGGTTTATATTTCTTTGGGTATATACCCAGTAATGGCATTGCTGGATAGAATGATATTTCTGTTTTCATGTCTTTGAGGAATCACCACACTGACAAACACAGTGATTGAACCAATTTACACTCCCACCAACAGAATATAAGCATTGCTGTTTCTCCACAACCTCACCTGCATCTGTTACTTTTTGGCTTTTTAATAACAGTCATTCGACTATTGTGAGATCGAATCTCATTTTGGTTTTTATTTGCATTTCCCTAATGACTGGTGATGTTGAGGTTTTCTTCGTGTTTGTCGGCTGCATGTATGTCTTCTTCTGTTCATATTCTTTGCCCATTTTTTACTGGCTTTTTTGGTAAATTTGTTTAAGTTCCTTATAGATGCTGACTATCAGAACTTTTCTGGATGTAAAGGTTGCAAATATTGTCATTCTGTAGGTTGTCCATTCACTCTGTTGATAGTTTTCTTTGCTGTTCAGAAGCTGTTGAGTTTTATTTCGATCACACTTGTCAATTTTTGCTTTTGTTGCAATTGCTTTTGGTGTTTTTGTCATGAAATCTTTGCCTGTTGCTATGTCCAAGATGTTATTGCCTAGGTTGTCCTCTATTGTTTTTATAGTTTTGGGTTTTACATTTAAGTCTTTCTTCATCTTGAGTTGATTTTTGTGTAAGCTATAAGGAAGGGGCCCAGTTTCAATCTTCTGCATATGGCTAGCCAGTTATTCCAGCACCATTTAATGAATAGAGAATTATTTCCCCAACTGCTTGTTTTTGTTAGGTTTGTCAAAGATCAGATAGCCGTGGTGTGTGTCCTCACTTCTGGGATCTCTAATCTGTTCCATTGGTCTATGTGTCTGCTTTTGTACCAGTACCATGCTGTTTTGGTTACTGTAGCCCTGTAGAATAGTTTGAAGTTGGGTAGTGTGATGCTTCCAGCTTTGTTCTCTGTGCTTAGGATTGCATTGGCTATGCAGGCTCTTTTCTGGTTCCATGTGAACTTTAACATAGTCTTCCCTAGTTCTGTGAAGAATATCAATGATATTTTAATAGGAATAGCATTGAATCTACAAATTGCTTTGGGCAGTATGGCCATTTTTATGATATTAATTCTTCCTATCCATGAGCATTGAATGTTTTTCCATTTGTTTGTGTCATTTTTTATGATTTTGGCAGCGTTTTGTAGTTCTCCTCATAGAGATCTTTCACCTCTTTGCTGAAGACTGGGTGCAGGGTCCTGCTGGAGACGGTGCTGGCTTGGGGGCAGAGCACTGATGGGAGCAGATCTGGGCGCCTTCTCCGTGCTGCACAAGCAGAAGTGATCGCTCAGTGTGGGAGGAGGATCCACTGTTCCTTGCACAGTGTTAGCACAAGGGTCAGGTGCTGAGGTGAGAGTCAGGGGAGCTGGCTGGCTCTGTGCCCACCAAGACTCTGGCTTCAATGGCAGTCAGAAGCAGCAGAGGGGGCAGACTACACACCCAAGCACTGGGAGGGTGAGGAAAGCAAAACCTGCATGTGCAGACTTGTGCTAGCAAAGAGATATGAGGAGTTTCCTGGGCCAACGGAAGCTGCAGTATGGTGAGGCGTGGATGGGCTGGTGTGTGGCCTAGGGGCAGCCTTGCTGGAGCTCTCCACCAGTCAAGGACCATCTGCCAGCACAGAAGCTATAGGGCAGCCTCCAGGGCACCCAAGAATGCCCTGCAAGCAGGTGTGGCCAGGCTGGGGCCGCAGAATGGCCAGCAGACCAAGGGGTGCTCAGGCCAAATCAGTCCTGTCTGATGGACAAGACCACCCTGCAGAGTTCAGGACGGGTAGCTCCCCTAGGGCTAATGTCTCCTATGGGAGCAGGTCAGACCTGGGGACATGGCCGTCCCTGGCTGCGCTTCACTGCAGGTGCTCCTGCCTCACACCCTTCTGGCTCCGTATCAGCTGGCTTGCCATCCTACCACTTCTCTAAGGAGCTCTTCCTGCCAATTTGAGTGTCCACAGTGACCCAGGGATCTCCTCCTGCCGGGGTCCAGAGGCCCATGGCGAGAGCAGGTTGCTTCTTGTCAGTTTAACTCACCCATTCCCCTGGAGCTTCTGTGGTCCAAAAATCAGTCCCAGAAAGCAGTATCCCCAGGCAGCGTTCCCAATTTCTTCTCCTGCAGCCCAGGTTGTGTCTTCTGTCTGTCCACTCGGTGCCTTCCCTCTGAGGATCTGTTAGGAACATGCCAGTCATCTGGGTCCCTCTGTGGGAGCTGTTCCACCTGGCTGTGTCTACCTGGCTGCATCTAGCCATATTTTGCATTCCCCCCACTCCCGCAGCCGTATCTGCATGTCTTCTTTTGAGAAATGTCTATTCAGATCTTTTGCCCATTTTTTGATCAAATTATTAAATTTTTTCTTATAAAGTTGTTTGAACTCCTTATATATTCTGGTTATTAATCTCTTGCCAGATGGTGATTGGTAGATCATGTTTCACGAAACAAACTTTCTTTTCCTCTTTGCTAAGCTACCTGTGTTCCTGAAATCTTCAGCCTGAGTAGTGACACCAGCTGGTTACAGGCATCAAAGGCAGCAATCAGCCCTCAGAAGACAGTCCCAGTGGGGCACAGGAAGTCAGCTAATGAAAGGGCTAGCCGCCGAACCTCCTCTTATGCCACTTAAAAGCCGCTATTTTTACTCTTTGCAAGGTATTTTCCACTTCAAAATTGCTGCCTTTCCCCCCTTGTTATATCCCTTACTTCCCAATTAAATTTCAGGCATGCTTTATTCCAGTTTGAAGCCAAAATTCCCTCTGAAAAGCTATCTCTCCAAACATGGTTTTATGAGGAATGCTAACAGACCTGGCCTGTGGGGTGTTGAGGGCACCTTTGATATGGCCCAGAGCACAAACAGCCCTGTCTCCTCCAGGGAGCACTGCCAAACAGGTGATGACCACTTTAAATAGACAGAACTCCACCCCTCCTCCCCTTCACAACCCACATCCGAAATCTCTATCATCCACACTCCTCTGTTTGGTCTGGACAAGGGAGTGACTTTGACAAGGCTCTCAGAATATTCTCCATGAACGCCAGCATTCCTCTTTGTGGTCTAGTTAACCACAGTGGATGAGTTTAGTTTCCCCTTTTCACGGAATTATAGAAGTTAGTGGACAGATGCAAGACTGTAGAGATCTGATTACTTAGAGTGGCAGAATCAAAAGGAAAAGGAGAAAATATCTTCACAGAGAAAATGGCATTTGAGCGAGACCCTAAAGGAAATGGGAAAGGCAGCCCGTGGGGAGGGAAGAGCATACACAAAGACGGAGAGAGAAGATGTGAGGCGGATATGGGGCAAGCCAAGGGTCACCACCTGAGAAAAATATAGCAAATATCATGAAGATGAATAAGGAAAAAATAATGTTCATAGGTTGGTTGGGGTCAGATCGTGGAACAAAAAAGAATTGGAAAATCATTCTGTGGCAATAACGAAAACCACAACCATTTAATGAGCATCTATCTACCATCTGCCAAGATCTAACATAGCCACTGAGGTTACCATGAAGTCTCAGACACGGGCCTCAAAGTTCCCTCTAGGAACACACTGGCTAATGTCTAGCCACTAGGCTCTTGAGAAACACATGTTATAAAATAAAAGCATTTTACCCTGTGACAGAAAGAAAGTGTTTTAGGAAACCACGGGCAAGGGGAGAAGAGGTGGTGAGGGGACAGTGGTCAAGTTCAGTGTCACTGCAGGGGAAGAAGAATTTGGACTGAACTTTGTAGAGTGAGGTGATGAGAGGTTTGGGGACTGATGGTGTATCAGTCCATTTTCACACTGCTATAAATAACTACCGAGACAGGGTAATATATGAAGAAAAGAGGTTTAATTGACTCACAGTTCTGCAGACTTCACAGGAAACATGACTGAGAGACCTCAGGAAACTTACTGTATTAGTCTGTTTTCACACTGTTAATAAGGACATACCAAAGAATGGGTAATTGATAAAGAAGAAGAGGTTTAACTGACTCACAGATCCACGTGGCTGGGGAGGCCTCACAATCATGGCAGAAGGCAAAACGTGGTGGCAGACAGGAGAGAATGAGAGCCCATCAAAAGGGGAAACCCCTTATAGAATCATCAGATCTCATGAGACTTATTCACTACCTCAAAACCAGTATAGAGGAAACCACCCCATGATTCAGTTACCTCCCTCCGGGTCCCTCCCACAACACATGGGAATTATGGGAGCTATAATTCAAGATGAGCTCTTGGTGGGGACACAGCCAAACCAAATCACTTACAGTCATGACAGAAGGTGAAGGGGAAGCAAGCACCTCTTCACATGGTGGCATGAGAGAGAGAGTTAAAGGGGAAGTGCCACACGCTTTTAAACCATCAGATCTCATGAGAACTCACTCAGTATGATGAGAACAGCAAGCAGGGAATCCATCCCATGATCCAGTCACCTCCCACAGGCCCCTCCTCCAAGTCAACATGAAGTTTGGGCAGGGACACAAATCCAAACCATATCAGATGCGATATATGGGCAGGAAAAGGGACGTTGTTCAGGGAGAAAGCAAGTGTGCTTAGATCAGTGTAATATTACTAAATATTGAATGAACAGCTGGAGGTGAGGGAGATCTTGGTTGGTAGAATTACAAGACTTCTATTGTAAATGCTTCCACTGTGGATAATTTCAGGCTACAATGTGAAGTTAACCAGCTCACAAAACCTCTGACAATTTGTCAATTGACTCCCATGAGTAGGTGGATGCCGGCCCCTGCACGCCACTGATGGTTTGAATATGCCTAATTCGAGGTGACTAGTAAGAATTACAGGTCTGTTGTTCCACCAAGAAGCTAAGCCAAAGCAGGGTCTTCAAAGACTCAGTGGTTGGCTGCATGTGGGGAAGATGGCATTGAGTAGGTAATCTCCAGGTCTCATGCCCTCATTCAACGGAACCAGCTCTGCTGTAAAATCTGTTTATGCTCAAACAGTATGCACTTCACCCGTTTAGAGGCACCCAATAAACCAGTATTACAGTTGATACACGAATGAAAAGCTAACCTCAGATTCGCAGAATGTTGAATAATCCTTCCAAGCAGTCCTGAGTATACTCCAAAGGCTCTTAACGCGGATGCTTGGTTCTTGTACTCGCTTACTGCCACCTGCTGGGCGAAAGGATGCAGCGCTCAAGGACAAATTGTATCTCAAGAACAAATTTAACCCTAAGCAGCTGTAACGCCCAGTTCTTGGTCCTGCGGTGTCACTACAGTTGTGAAGACAGAAGCCGTTGAAAAATGACAGTCTAGACAGTTCAGAGAAATGTCCCCAGAGGCAGCTGCAGCCATTGCAAGTCGTTCTGAGAGCTTCCACATGGCTGGTGAAGGTCCCACTGATTGACCCAGATTTCAGTGACCCCTGAGGTACAAGGAAAGGCATTTTCCCCCGTATGATGCACCTCTCAGTGTTCAAAGATCCCAGTGGATACTAAAACACAAACACACAGGCTACATCCTGGTTCCCCAAAAATTCCTGTGGTATTTGTGTATCGAGTTCATGAGCACTCTTACAACAAATACCCCTAACATTTCCTAACCTAAAAATATCCAAGGATGATACTTCACTGAGATCTAATATTTAAAAGACTTTGTATTATAAATAAAAAAAAATAGCCGGGTGTGGTGGTACACACCTTTGGTCCCAGTCACTCAGGAGACCGAGGGAGGAGAATAGAACATAATTGCAAGGGCTCAATATAGTTGATGACTTACTTTTCTCGCTTCACAAGGAAGAGGACTTCATTATAAGAAGAAAGAAATGAAAACACTCAAAAGAAGGCACAAAAGAGATTTTAAACTTACTGATGGGCTAATTATTACTGTGATCACCACTTTTCACATAATTACTACAAGGTGAAATTTACAATTATTTATGAATATGCTGCTAATATGGATATTTAAAAATTCTACCAGGAGTGCAAGTTTTTCTTTATATGATTTATTATTTTTTCTAGGTGTGTGTTTTTTAAAAAATAACTACTATCTAATGTGATTCTTTGGTGAGTCACCTCCTTAACATCACATGACAACTATGGTTTGAATGTGTCTCCCAAAAAGCATGTATTGGAAACTTAATCCCTAACGCAACAGTGTGAAGAGGTGAGACCATGAAAGAGGTAGTTAGGACAGGCTCCACCCTCACAAGTGGATCAAGGCCATTATCTGGGGAGTTGGTTTGTTATAAAAGGACAAGGTTAGTTCATTCTTCTCTCACTTGCCCTCTCCTGCCCTTCACCTTCCTCTAGGGGATGACATAGCACAGAAGTCCTCATCAGCACTGGCACCTCAGTATTGGGCTTTCAGCCTCCAGAGATGTGAGCCAATACATTTCTGTTTTTTATTTTGAAAATAAAATAAAATAGCTATTGTTTAATACAACAATGGAAACGTCATAAACATAACAACTAACATTCTGATTTACCTTGAGAAAAACTAAATGAGTAGAGTTTCTAGTACGTTAGAGTGGTGGATAAATTCAGATGTTACATTTGTTTCTAAAAACAGAGAATACTAATATCAACCAAAAAGAAGAAAAAAAAAAACTCTACAGCTAACATCATTCTTCAGGGTGAAAGACAACACATTCTTGCTAGAATCAGGAAGAAGGCAAAAATGTCCACTCACCACAGCTTTGCAACATGGTACTAGAAGTTCTAGCCAGTGCAATAAAGCAAGGAAAGGAAATAAAAGGCACACACATTGGGAAGAGAAAAACAAAACAGTCCCATTTTGTAGTTAGCATGATTGTCTATTTACAAAAGTCCCAAGGAATCCACCAAAAACATGTCCTAGAATAAAATTAATTGTGTTTCTATATACTAGCAATGGAAATGTGGAAGCTAAAATTTTAGTTACAGTAGCTTTTACAATCACTAAAAATATTCTTAGGTGTGAATCTAATAAAAGCATGCAAAAACTACAAAACGGCAATGAAAGAAATCAAAGATCTAAATGAATGGAGAGACATCTGTGGTCATTGATCAGACAACTCAACATAGTTAAGGTGTCAATTCTCCCCAAATTGATATATAGGTTTATTGCAATTCCCATTACAATCCCAGCAAGAAATTTTGTTGATGAAGACAAAGACAATATTATTCTAAAATTTATATGGTGCTAGGCACAGTGGCTCATGCCTGTAATCTCAACACTTTGGGATGCCAAGCTGGGAGCATTGCTTGAGCCCGAGAGTTCAAGACCAGCCTGGGGAATGTACAAAGACCCTGTTTCTTTTGTTTCTTTGTTTGTTTGTTTGTTTGTTTGTTTTTTTAAGAGACTGAGTTTCTGTCACCCAGGCTAGAGAGCAGTGGTGCCATCTCAGCTCACTGCATCCTCCCGCCTCCCAGGTTCAAGCAATTCTCCTGCCTCAGCCTTCCCAGTAGCTAGGATTACAGGCGCACATCACCACACCAGGCTAATTTTTTGTGTGTTTTAGTAGATATGGGGTTTCGCTGTGTTGTCCAGACTGGTCTCGAACTTCTGAACTCAGGCAATCCACCTGTCTTGGCCTCCCAAAGTGCTAGGATTACAGGCATGAGCCACCACACCCAGCGGAAGATCCTGTTTCTATAAATTTAAAAAATAAAATAAATAAAATAACCGGGTATGGTGGTACACACCTGTGGTCCCAGTCACTCAGAAGACCAAGGCAGGAGAATCTCCTGAGACTGGGAGGTTGAGACTGCAGTGAGCAGTGATTGCACCACTGCATTCCAGCCTGGGTGACAGAGTGAGAATTGTCTCAAAAATAAAATAAAATAAAATAAAATAAAATTATATGAAAAGGCAAAGGAACTAGAATAGCTAAAAATAAATTTGAAAAAGATGAATCAAGTGGGAAGACTCACTCTAACCAATTTCAAGACTTACATTGTTGACACAGTAAACAGGTTACATAGTATTGGTGGAGGGACAGTAGCATACATCAGTGGAACAAGATAAAGGACCCAGATCAGGAAAATACACTGAAGTGATGCTTAACAAAGGTCAGAAAGCATTGTAATGGAGGAAAGATAGCCTTTTCAATAAATGGTGCTGCCAGGCATTGTATATTCATAAAGATGTAAATCTCAACCTAAATCTCACATGTTATATAAAAATTAACTTAAATTCTTGAGTCATAAATTTAAAAGTAAAATGTAAACTATAAAACTTTAGAAGAAATCATAGGCAAACCTTTTCAGGATCAGGGGTTTGATGAATTCTTAAACCTGACAACAAAAGCATGCTTCCTAAAAGAAAAAAAAATGATAAATTAGACTTCATCCAAATTAAAAAAAGTTTGCCTTGCAGAAGACCCAGTAAAGATGTGAAAATACAAGCCTCAGACTAAGAGGAAATATTTGTAAACCACATATCTGATAAAGGAGTCATGTCCAGAATTTATAAGAACTCTCAAAATGCAACAGTAAAAAATTAAACTATTCACTTAGAAAACAGGCAAAAGACCTGATGAGGTATTTCACCAAAAAGGATACATATATGTCAAATAGGCACATGAAAACATATGCAACACCATGATTCAGTTGTGAAATGCAAATTAAGATCACTATGAGCTATCACTGCATACCTATTAAGTCAAATCAATGAAAAATAATAAGGACAGTGAATGCCGGCAAGAATATGGAAAAACATAGATGTTTCCACGGTGCAGGTGGCGGTGTTAAGTGTGATGGCCACTCTGAAAAACAGTTTGGCAGTTTCTCAAAAATAACTGAACATGCACTTACTAAACAACCTAGCAATCATCCTCCTGGACATTTAACTCAGAGAAATGCAACTGTATGTCCACAAAAGAACCTGCATACAGTTGTTCATAACAGCGTTAGGTGTAACAGATAAGAACTGGAAATAACTGAAAATATCCTACAGGAGGTGACTGATTCGACAAACTGTGGACATCCATACCAGAAATACAGCTTGGCTGTAAAAAAGCAATAAACTATTGATACATGCAGAACTTGGTTTGCTTACAAGGAAAGTGCACTACTTGGGGGGAATAAAAGCAATCTCAAAGGGTCACATACTGCATGATTTCATTTATATAACATTGAAGTTACAGGCCATTACAGGTTACAAGCTTAGTTTATTCTCTGCATTAGATTTGCATGATTTAATTGTCTGTGTCTCTTTATTAGATGTCATCTCCAGAACAGTTGCCAGAGTTAATGGTGCTAGAGTGAGAAGGTTAGTAGTATCGTTAAGGGGTAGCCCTGGAGATCCCTATATTAATGAAATAGTTCCATATCTTGATTGAAGTGGTACTTATCAACTCTAAACATATGGTAAAAGGACATAGAATTCTGCATATGCTTTTTATCATTTTCAATCAACTCCTTGGTTTTGATGATATAATCACAGGGGAAACCAGGTAAAGGGCACACAGAACCTCTGTACTATCCATCTCTGCAATTTCCTGTGAATTTGTAGTTATTTCAAAATAAAAGTATTTTTTTTTAAATACAACTAACAAAATAGAGAGAGAATGTCCTTGGACAATTAACATATTTGTGTGCTATGCATAATCAAATTACCACTTCTTGGTAAATTCAAAGGGCAGGAAGGCCAGGCGTGTGGCTCACGTCTATACTCCCAACACTTTGGGTGGCTGAGGTGGATGGATCACCTGAGGTCAGGAGATTGAGACCAGCTTTGCCAACATGGTGAGACCCCGTCTCTACTAAAAACACAAAAATTAGCTGGGCGTGGTGGCAAGTGCCTGTAATCCCAGCTACTTGGGAGGCTGAGGCAGGGGAATCACTTGAACCCAGGAGGGGGAGGTTTTCAGTGAGCCAAGATTGTGCCACTGCACTCCAGCCTGGGTGACAGAGTGAGACTTGATCTCAATAATAATAATTAATTTTTTAAAGGGCAGGAATCCAAAGTATTAATTATATTCCTGGTGAATAGCTTTACTGCCTCCTTTATGCCCCAGTTCTTATACTCTAGTACATAGATGGCTTCTATTACACTTACAACTCTTTACTGAATTCAGTTGAATGATTTACAGTCTATCTCCCTCTATCAGATGTAAAACCTGGGTCTGCACCAATGTCCTCTTTGAAATCCCAGTGTTTAGCACAGCAGTGATGTTAAAAATTAAATATAGGTTAGTGAATGAATGAGCTATAGTCAAATAAATTGTACATTCATTTTCAGAAGTGGAAGAATTTGGTTTAATCATTCCACAATGTCTACACATATCAAAACTTTACATTATACACTGTAAATATATACAATCTGTCATTTGTAAATTAAAATTTTTAAAATAAATAAATGGAAGAATGTATGACTGAATAACTTCAGATAATAGCTATGGGAGTTTGGTGTCTTTCCAGGAAATATTTTGATGAATGATAGCACCTACATTTTAATGACAAGAGCATCTTACTGAGTTCTCAGGCTAGCTGTCCTTGTTCCTTCCCCCAAATGAACAATTCCAAGAATTACCAGCAGGGGGAGGGCAACTCTTTAGAGTTGACCTCTAACTACATACTACTCCGCAGATGTAGGAGTTTCCTATGTTCAATTGTATCTGATGCATAGAGTTAACAATGTTTCTAAAGTGACGATTGTATTTACTGCTGTTGTTTTTAGTATTGCTGTGACAACACAGTCAAAACAAACTTGCAAATTCTCTATCTGTAATCAGGATTCACCATTTATGTTCTCAACACGACCTCCTCCTCTTCCTCCTCCTCCTCCTTCTTCTTCTCCTCCTCATTAAAAAAAAATCAAATTGTGGTTAACCACAATTTAAAAAAAAACCTCACATAACATAAAATTTCCCATCTTAAACATTTGTATGTGTTTAGTAGTGTTAACATTGTTGTTCCACAGATCTGCAGAACTCTTTCATCTTGTAAAAGTGAAAATCTATACCCATTAAACAATTCCTCATTCCTCCAGTTCCTCATAAGTACCAATTTACTTTCCATTTCTAGAACTATGACTCCTTCAGATGCCTTATGTAAGTGAAATCATACATTGTCTTTTTGTGAATGGCTTATTTTACTTAGCATAATGTCCTCAAGGTTCATTTATGTTGTAGCATGTGTAAGACCGTCCTTCTTTCTTAAGGCTGCATAATAGTCCACAAATATCCCATGTTTTATTTATTCATGTATCTGTTGATGGCCACTTGGGTTGTTTCCACCCTCTGGCTGCTGTGAACAATGCCGTAAACATGGGTATGCATCTACTGTGTTCTTTTGAATATGGAATCAATATGCACACCCAAATGACTTCTGGCCCATTTTTTTTTTATTTTTTTTTGAGACGGAGTTTTGCTGTTGTTGTCCAGGCTGGAGTGCAATGGCACGATCTTGACTCACTGCAACCTCTGCCTCACGGGTTCAAGTAATTCTCCTGCTTCAGCCTCCTGAGTAGCTGGGATTACAGGCATGTGCCACCATGCTCAGCTAATTTTGTATTTTTAGCAGAGATGGGGTTTATTCATGTTGGTCAGGCTGGTCTCGAACTCCCAACCTCAGGTGATCCACCCACCTTGACCTCCCAAAGTGCTGGGATTATAGGCATGACCCACTGCACCTGGCCTCCAATTCTTTATTTTTTATTCTTTTGAGACAGGGTCTCACTCTGTTACACAAACTGCAGTGCAGTGGCATGAGCATGGCTCACTGCAGCCTCAAACTAAAGGGATTCTCCCACCTCAGCCTCCTGAGTAGCTGGGACTACAGGTGCATACCACCATGTACAGCTAATTTGTTTTTGTATCTTTTGTAGACATGGAGTCTTGCTTTGGGGCTTAGGCTGTGTCTCAGTTCTTCACAAACAACTGATGGAAAGAAGTAAAACCGGACCTATTATTTTCTGAAATGTTATATTTATGTTAATTGTATTTCTCAAAGTATAGACCACGAGCCTCAGAATTACCTAGGATGTATTTATAAGGAAGAGTTACTGACTGTCGTGAGAGTGATAGGCAGGATTCTACGTATCAGTGGGGTTTGCTGAGTTTTATAGACAGCAATAGTAGAGAACCACAGCCTCAGGCCAAGATTCCCCAAGCAGACCATAATTAGGTTCATCCAATCCAAGGAAGAGTGGCCAAAGTGGGTTTAAAATGACACATTGTGTTATAAGAATGAGTGTAGCAGGAGAGTGGCTTACACTCCCTCTTAATTGGAGAAACATCCCAACCTTCTGAAATAAACGGAATATTCTGAATGCAAGAAGCAGAGCCAGAATTGGCTCTGAACTCTGCCCCCCAGCCTTTCAGAACCCTGATTTTTCTCACGAATTGTCTCAATATGAAGAAAAGCAAATTGACTATGGGTTTACCTATTACTTTTCCTGGCTACTTTGGAATGGAAACCAGTTGTCTTATTTAGCTAATACCACATAACAAATTATATACCCATGTATGGGCTTTGCACGGTTTTCTATTTTTCATGGCTCTGTGGCTTGTCTGGGCTCATACAGGTGGTTCTTGTTATGGGCTTTTCTGGGGCCACTTGCGACTCAGCAGTCATCTGGCAGCTTTATTGGGACTGGAGGGCATACAGTGGCCTTAGTCTCTCATATGGGGCCTTGGTGCTGGGTAAGAGGTTGGACCTCTCTACTGGATAGTCTCTCATCATTCAAGTAATTTAACCTGGGCTTTTTTTTTCATAGTGGTAGGAGCTCCATTTTTGGAACCTAAAGCAGAAGCTGCAAAACCCCCTAAGGACACCTAACAAAATGCAAAAGGTCACTTCTGCCACATTCTATTGGCCAAAGCAAGTCCCAAGTCTAGCTCACATTAAGAGGATGGGGAACAGAGTCTACCTGCTGATGGGGAAGCAGCAAAGTCACATTCCAAAGGAGCATGCAGATGGAAAGAGAAAACAACCAACCACTACGGAAAATGGGGAACCCGATGGGAAAAGTGGTGAGACAAGGAAAGGGAAAACAAGGCCAGGTACAGTGGCATGCACCTGTTGTCCCAGCTACTTGGGAGGCTGAGGCAGAGGATTGCTTGAGCACAGGAAAAAGGTAATAGAAAATAGACTTGACAGTGAAGTGACATCTCCTGGGTAGGTGATAAATAAATGTGCCAAAGTATAAAAGCACTTAACACAGGAATTATTTACACCTCAGATGAAGAGAAACTTTATATGAGACACAATTCCAAAGGAGGAAAATGGCCCGATATCACGAAAAGTCTGAGGACAACCTCAATCCATCCTTTCTCCTACCCCTAACCTGCCTTGCGGCTTCAGAAAAGTTGATAAGTTACCAAATGTTCCTCCCTGATACTGTAGTTTAAAGGAAGAAATAACTCAGACACAATTGGGAGACGGTCACCTACCCACCTCAGATTAAAATAGAATGTGAATCATGAATGACATAAAAAGAAGCAGTATTAAACTCAGTAAATATACTATAGGGTTAAAACAGGGAAACAAAGAAAGGAAGAGAGGGAACAAGAAAGGATAGAATGAAAGAAGGAAGGAGGGAAGGAAGAAACAGAGGGAGAGAGGAAGGGAGAAAGGAAAGGCTCATTCTACCTGCTCCACTTGGAAGAACATAAAGGTCAAAGAATGAGAACAAACACTGAAAAAATGCTTCATGTTATTCAGCAGGTTGACAGAAAGGAACACAACACAAATTCAATAAATAAAAAGAAGCTCAAAGAAGAAACGATAAAAAAAAAAAAAAAAAAAAAAAAAAAAAAAAAAGAAGCTCAAAAAAAAAAAAAAAAAAAAAAAAAAAACCAGGAGATTTTAAAACAGGGAATACCAAGTCCCAAAAAATAAAAATATAGAAATAATAAATTATAAATAGCAGGTAATATAATAAGCATTGATAAAACTGAAAGCAATGGGACATATTGGAATGTTTGAGATATTGCAGTGATTACAAATATTTTTAAAAGAGATTAATGTAATAATCCAGAAGCTAACAAAGAAGACAGAACGTTAACTGTTGTGGGTGGCCTGAATGCGTGTTATTTTCTTCCTTATACTTTATGGTATTTTTTTTAATTTTCAAAATAAAAATAAAATCTATACATAGGAAAATCACTATTATTTTTTAAAACGGAGGTGGGGAGGTGTTGGGAGGGGTCAGAAACTGACACATAAAAAACGGAGAGCTTAGTAAGGAAATAAAGACAAGAAATATAAACCAAACACTTATTAGTCCTGTTCTGCAGTGAAAGAGCTGAGAGGGCCAGAGGGAGCAAAAGAAACAGGGTAAAGACAGCAGAAAAATGGAAAGACAAGGGTATATTCAAGAAGAGAGGTGGAGGCAGTGCAGAGGTAGGAATTACAGGGGTGTGTGTGTGTGTGTGTGTGATTTGAGAAACAAAGCCTTGTAGGAAGTGATGCATCTGGTCTGAAATGAAAAGGGACTAGAATGCTTGAAAGTGGAAAGGAAGATGATAAAAAACAAATGTCTCGTGCTGTACAGCAGAATTCAAGTCAGAGTGAGTCTGTTGGAAATCTGTTAACATCACTGTAGCAAATAGCAATATAATGAGGGAATATTACATATTCATTCTTAAACTGCACCTAATCAGAATCCTTAGGTACTTGATATTTTTTTGCTGTTCGTACACTTATTATCACATATATAGAGATGGGTAAAGATACTTCAAGAATTTTAGGACATTAAAAAATATATTTTGCCTAAATGAATTTTACTGATGATTTTCTCATCAGTAAAAAAAATTAGTTCAGGTTATAAATTAGTTCATTATAGGGGAATAAGAATGTGAGAATCATTCCAAATCCCACTGCTCAGATGTAATAACTCTGAGTATTTTAGTGCGTTAAGTTCCAGAGAGGAGAGTAAGAGGGAAGAAACTGAAGACGAGAGATAAGGAAGCAGAGAAAGGAAGAGAGGAAGTAAGCAAGGAAGAAAAAGTGATTCCATTTTTTCACTCACCAAAATGGACATATTATCATAAGCTATTATAAGAGCTATCATTTTCAATTTAGATACTATGAAGTTTCCTACTTCAGTAAATTAGATAAACACCAAATTGTCAAATTGTTCTAATGTATTGTTATGTGAATATACTATATTGTTACCATTTTTCTAATAAGAATAAATCATTTTGACTAAACATCACTTTGCATTTTTGTAAAACTATAGAATGGTTTCTTCAGAATAAATTTGAAGAGCTGAAATATGAGTCATAGTTGAACAAGTGTTCGAGTGTTGGAAATCAATTATCAAATTGTCCTCAGATATTTCATAGTACCTTGTGACACAAGATGTCCCCAAAGTATGACTGTCCATAATTCCACCTTCAGGACACTGGAGATCTGCATCTTTTAAATCTTCTCCCATGTGGTAAGCACAAAATCATGTCACTTGCTTTTCTTTGAAAAAGAAACATTTTTACGTATCTGTTAGTTCTTTGCATTTGTTTCCTATGAAAGTCTTAATCTCATCATTAGCCCACTTTTCATTTGAGACTTAACTTTTCTTGATTTTTTTTTTTTTCTTTTCGGAGACAAAGTCTCACTCTGTTGCCCAGGCTGGAGTGCAGTGAAGCAATCATAGCTCACTGCAAGAACCTCTGCCTCCCAGGTTCAAGCAATTCTGCCTCTGGCTCCTGAGTAGCTAGGATTACAGGCATGCCCCACCACGCCCAGCTAACTTTTGTATTTTCAGTTGAGACGGGGTTTCACCATGTTGGCCAGGCTGGTCTTGAACTCCTGACCTTATGATCTGCCTGCCTTGGCCTCCCAAAGCGCTGGGATTACAGGCATGAGCCACCGCGCCCAGCCTGGTTTTAAGTGCTCTTTTTTACTGGTAATATTTCATGCTATTAGTACACTATTAATAAATTTATTTCAATAACTTTTAGAATGCAACTACTGATGGAATAGAACTTAATGAAAGAACAGGAACATTTTCAATGTACTTTCAAAAAAGACAATATAACGTATTGTTTAAATATATGAGCTTTGCCAAGTCCTGGGTTCAAATTCTTCCTTAGATAATGTAAATAATTTAGCACAATGTCTGAAACAAGCACTCAGTAAATGATACCTATGATTATTATATTTGATCTATTTCAGAGTTGCTCTGGCTATCACAATATTACTGACTCGTTGGATCTATGAAAATTTATGTTCCATATTTTAGTTTCACTGTCAACTTTCCATCAGACACTTGATGGATGTAATGATGCTGCTTACCTCTAATTCACTTCACTACTATCTTAGCCAATGCTAAACTCCATTGCCCTGAATTTCAAAGATAGGAGGGAGGGTAAGAAAATGTCTCTCCTCTTTAGTAAAGTGTGTGAAAGTTGCCCAAAATCTATTTGTTCTGATGCCCCAGTGTGTTTGCTGCTGGGGTAGTAACACCAATAGCACTGATGTGCTTTTCCTCATAGCCGGTGTTACCTGGAGTTGAGGGATATGAGAACCAAGAGACACTACCCTGCATCTCCACCTTTGCCAGTGGATGTTTATGATAGCTTGTTGCTGGAGAAACACTACGTGCTTTATGGACAGGTTTTCACTGGAGATGTCAAAACTGAAAAGTTCACACTTTCCTCTTGAGCTCACCAGGTAGCAGACTTTCCACAGGACAGATTAAATGAAACAATTGTGAAAGACTCTTGAAAAGTATTCTTATTCGTTTATTATTGTTTTTAAAAATTCTGCTTTGTGCACTGGAAAGATATCTATAAATGAACTCTTTAAAAAATATCCCATTGAAAGTATCATTAACACTTAAAAACTACAGAGGCAAAGAATAATTACTGTGAAATTGTTATCTGACTGTATGTCTGTAACCTGCTATTCCTTAGCTATCTTAAGTGGGTGTTTGGTGTGACTGTACCTTTGGTTTTCATTCATCTGGACATTTTTTCTGAGCAACTCCTATGTGCCAAACATTTTGCGAGAAATAACAGATGGCTTTGGAGACATGACTGTATGAAATGGATGTTTTATTTCCCTCCAAATCTCATGTTGAAATGTGATATTTAATCCTGGAGATGGGCCTGGTGGGAGGTGTTTTGGTCATGGGGGTGGCTCTCTCATGAATGGCTTCATGCTACCTTGGTAATGAGTTCTCACTTTGAGTTCACACAAGAGCTGGTGTTTAAAACAGCATGACACCTCCTCCCTCTCTCTCTTGCTCCCTCTCTTGCCATGTGACATGCTGGCTTCCCCTTTGCCTTCTGCCATGATTGGAAGCTTTCTGAGGCCTCACACGAAGCCAAGCAGACACTGGTGCCATGCTTAATATATAGCCTGCAGAACTGTAAAGAATCTCTTTACTTTTTAAATGACCCAGTCCTGGTATTCCTTTACAGCAATGCAAACAGACAAACACAAGGATGAGAATCACATGAAAATGAATCTATCTCTGTATGAAATATATGCTGACATGGTTTGGGTCTGTGTCCCCACCCAACTCTCATGTCAAATTGTAATTCTCCCTGTTGGAAGAGGGGCTCACTGGGAGGTGACTGGATCATGGGGGCAGACTTCCCTTTGTTGTTCTCGTAAGTGAGTTCTAATGAGATCTGGTTTGAAAGTGTGTAGCACGTCCCGCTGTGCTCTTGCTCTCCCCTGCTGGTCATGTTAATACGTGCTTGCTTCCCCTTCCCCTTCTGCCATGATTGTAAGTTTCCTGAGGCCTTTCCAGAAGCAGAAGCCTGAG
Source organism: Cebus imitator (assembly GCF_001604975.1). Classification (NCBI taxonomy): domain Eukaryota; kingdom Metazoa; phylum Chordata; class Mammalia; order Primates; family Cebidae; genus Cebus; species Cebus imitator. The sequence goes on from NW_016107396.1 coordinate 654,574, forward strand.
CAGCCTGCGTTACTGTGAGCCAACTAAACAACCTCTTTTCTTTATAAATTACCCAGTCTCAGGTACATTTTTATAGCAGTGTGAGAATGGACTAATACATATGCTAAAATGCCAAATGAGAGTTACAACCACTGAAAAAAAAATTCCACAGTATTGAGCTGTAGCCCTGCGAAACTGCCTTTGCAAAGACTATGACAGTGAGAGAAATCCAACGTGGCTGACTCATCTTTCTTCTAGCCTCACAGGCTGGCCGTCTTCACTCAATCCAATGAAGCAAATTTGTGACTTCCTCAATTGCTGCTATAGATAGCATCTCTATTGTAGAACCTAAGATTAGTCTTTTGATACATTTTACTGATTTTTACATTCTGGCAACTGACTGACTTCACCTGGACCCATGACTGATGACTTCAGCAGTCCTGTGGTCTCCCACTCAGAGGTGGACTCAGTGCATGAGGACTGTTTTCACACCCCTGTGAAATGGGTACTACTTCAATCAGCAGTACCCAATCCCCAGTCCCATGCCTACCAAACCATCCTTGAAAAATCCTAACCTCTGAGCCATGTGGCTAGCCTAACATTAATTAAGTGCTGTCTTTACTGCAAGTCTCAGTGAATTGGTTTTGTCTGGTCAGTAGGCAGGAAGAACCCATCAGGTGGTTACACTTGTGAAACAGCACACATAAATGTCATCAGGGTTACAGTTTTCAGGAATATGATCAAAGTATATCATCTACGCAAATGTAACAGATGTTGACCTAAATGAAGAAACCGAAGCAAACTTAATATAAGTAGATTTTACTTGGGCCCATTTTGAGAATTGTAACCCAGTGGCATGGATTCATTTGCCCTAAATATATGCTCCAATTAGCGCAGTGACAAGTGAGCATTTAAAGAAAAAAAGAGGCAATTCCTAAATTGTTTACCAAGAAGTTACATCAAAATAACATAAGCTATTGATTGGCTATACATTGTTCTTTTCATCACAAACTCCAAGCATGTAAGGATAATGAGTGAGGCAGCTAATCAGGAATGAAATGCCTTTAAACAACTGCCCCAAGGCATGGCGGGAGGTGGGTGGTAAGACGACAGCCTCACACTCACAAGTGCCTGGGCCTGATAAATTCTACATGCCTCATACAGCTCAGGCTGCTCTGAGCTAATTTCTCTTTTCTCATAGGATCACAAGCTGGGAAATGTTTAGGTAGCGCAGCTTCTGTGAACTTCCCAGTTTCCTTAAGAGGTTGGTGTTCTCTGTAGGATAAGATCCCGTCAGGTCCCTGGAAGCCCCAAGTGGAAGCTAACAATCCTCTTCTACCTATAACCACAGCACCTTGAAATTATCTTATTTCATGTTATGCTTGCAAAGACCGGTTTTAGCAACTTGTACATTTGGATTTGGAGTCTGGGTTCTGGTAAAATTTCTTAACAGGCCACAGTGCCATCTAACAACATGGTGTATGGGTTATGGAATAACAAATTGCATTACACATCTGTAGTTCTACTGCAACTATAATACATAACAAGAACGAGACTGAGGGCATGTGCTGTGTGTTACCTTCAATGTTGACCACCAAAGTCTGATCACACGACCAATGGATCCTAAGGATATGGCTTTTGGCTGGACCTTGAAATAAAGGTCAAATATTGACAAGAGAGCCCCAAAGGGGGAGGCACCCCATCTGCCCTGTTCTCCAACTTACCCCTAATGCCTGACAAAGAGTAAGTGCAGCTTTGAAATCTACTGTCAACCCTGAGCTGGGGAAATCTATTCCAGTGCCAATAAACTGTGCTGTTGAGTAAAACTGCAGAGATAGCTTATGAACAAGTACCCAGACAAAGGACCCACCGATTTACCATCTTGCTTCTGTTTGGACCTTAATGTAAGTGGGTAACTCTCCAAAACAGACAGTGGCATTGTGTCAAGATATAGAATAAAACAGAGAATCCAAAATGGTAGGTGTCATCAGAGATTTCCTGAACTGTGAAAATTTGAACAAGATCCATTCATTGGACTGAGAACATTTCAGTCTCGTTTAAAATCCTTTCGAGTTTTTAGTAAGTTATAAACTTTCACTTCTGAGATCCCTGTTTTATTTCCTTTATGTCACAGCCAGCACAATGCCATCTAAGTATATGCAAAAATTTTTTTGACAGTGAAAAATATCTGAATATTGTGGGGCAAAACTATGAGACACTGTAAAACATGGATTTCCTATATATTTCTTACATTGTTTTGTATCTCTACTATGTGAAACTCAAAGTATATTCCATTCTGAGTTCTGAATTTCTGACATATAATTTAAAATATGCCATTTTAATTAAAATCCTAAAATCATCCCTTGAATTGAGAATTTACAGACAAGTAAAAAGTTAAGGCCAGGCGCGGTGGCTCAAGCCTGTAATCCCAGCACTGTGGGAGGCC
>NW_016107396.1:657228-658879 GCF_001604975.1 Cebus imitator
CAAGAGCGAAACTCCGTCTCAAAAAAAAAAGTTAAATTTAAAACAGCATATTGGGTAGGATGAAAGAGGCTTCTTTCATGTTCTTTCCTTTTGACATCCCATGAGTATAATGCCTCGTTCAGAGGTTCTTCCGTTTCTTGTAGACTAAAACATAGTTCACTTACCTATGAGTTCTGGTATAGATATGATTTCTAGTAAACATTTTTTTCTTCAATCACTATAATGAAGAAGATAAATACAAAAATTTCACGTGAAAAGAATCCACGGAAGTTCCAAGTCTGGTTCCAGACCATTCTAAATCCTAAAGTATGTGCCAGTCATTTGCTTTTACCTGGAAGTATGATTAAATATAACTAAAATACCAAGAGCAAGGATATAGGTCACAGATCAGAAATGTTTACTCTATGAACCTGAAATGAACTTTGTATTTTTTTGCCTTCCAACAATACAGCTGTGGTTAACCATTAACAACCCTTGGACTCAGTTTCATGTCTGCAGAGAAGCACCGTCGCCCATGACACTGCCCATCCTCCACACACATAGCCACATAGGAAAGCAGCCAGGGTTCTGTATATATGATTTATTTGAACATCCACATTTCTTACCTTAGAGACAACTCTATTCCATACACTTTTTTTCTCTCTCTCTTACGATATTTAGACTGGCCAAAAACCAGGGAAATGTCCTTGGACTGCAGCTATTATAAAATTTTATTTAATGCTTATGAAAGCACCCTGTGATAAGCTTCAGCATGAAGTGCAATCACCACATTCAGTTTCAAAGTTCAAATGTCCATTCATGATGGGTAAGCATCTACCATAGTGCAAAGGAGGACAGTGATTGTGGGTAATGACAGAAGAAAAGTGAAGGGGGTAACAACCTTTCCCAGAGGACAGGGTGGTCCCTGCTCCATACCCAGCCTGTCTCCTTAAACAGGACTGGCCAACTGGCCTAACAGTCCTTGTAGACTATGCAGCCACTTCCCTGCCGGAACATGAGCCTCTGCCTTCTTCTCCCTAAGGTTTGTCCTCTGTTCTCTGATTCTTGGAAAATATTCTTATAATTTTCCTGGTTCTTTGTTCTTTCATGAATGAACTGATGGAACTTTTCTATGGAGGTTACTTAACCTCACTTAAGAAGTACTGACTTGAAGCATGGCAGTAAAATTCAGGATAAATTAAGGTTTCACTTTGCATTTGAAAAGCAAAGAACACCCTTTATTGAAGAAAGTAGGATAAAGACATTTATCCCACTTTGAATGGTAAATGGGAATTTATCCTACTTTGAATGGTAAATGGGAATTTACCATTCAAATTGGGGAAGTAGAGATCAGTCACATTTACCATTTTATCAGATTTAGACTGATTTTAAAAAACAGATTTAAACTGATAAAATGGCAAAAGGAGGAGTCTCTTTCAAGAAAAGAAAAGAAAAAAGGAATACTGTGTAAGAATCACAAAAAAAAAAGCTAGGTAGGAGCAGATGTGGGGGGTCTTTCCTTAAGAGTCAGCATAGAATGTAGAGTTTGGGGCAGGGCGCGGTGGCTCAAGCCTGTAATCCCAGCACTTTGGGAGGCCGAGGCGGGTGGATCACGAGGTCAAGAGATCGAGACCATCCTGGTCAACATGGTGAAACCCCGTCTCTACTAAAG
>NW_016107396.1:659054-689268 GCF_001604975.1 Cebus imitator
AAAAAAAAAAAAAAAAAAAAAAAAAAAGAATGTAGAGTCCGACATTTTCTTTAAGAACAGGTTATTATAACAAAGCAAGAAAAACTATTTGTACATAAGTTGGTCACAGTGACACTTGTAGAAAATATAGGTAGCTATAAATGAGGAAATATTAAAAATGTATCCATCCAAGGAATATTAGAAGGTCCCTTCTTTGCCTTGCTCATCTGAAAAGCTCCAATTCACCCTTCAAGCCTTAGCCCCAAGGCTGGGAAGCCACTGCCTCTACTACTAAGAGGCATCCAATGTGTCTTCTGTGCTGCCTGGTACCCTTCCTGTGGCTTCACGGTAACATCTATCACTCTTTAGGGATCATTCACACTTCTGCTGTATCTTTTCCCTAAGACGGTGAAAACTGTCACTTGTTCTTTTCTGTATTCTTGGTGTCCAGCAAAGGGAACAGGCATCTATCCATTTAATTAAGCTCTGCTAAGATGCTTTGAGTTAAATTGTGTATGTTTGTGTGCTGGAAGAGTATATAAAAATCAGTGAGACACTTCTACAAGGACAGAGTAGATATCCTTCTGCTAAATGAATACAAAAATCCTGGATATTACAATAAAACACAGCAAGACTCTTAACAGTAGAGAGAAAATAGACAGGCTAGGAACATTGGGGCCCAAGGAACAACACTGTGATGAGTTCCCTGCGTTTTCTTTTCAGCTCAAATATTTCCAACTTGGAGCTGAAAAAGTCAGCAACCTGGAAATGTCAACAAATGCAGGGGAAAGAAAAATCCCTAAAAGAGTCCCATGCTCTTTCTCCTGCCAAAGGACCAGAAAGGGTAGCCAAGCAAGAGTAAAGACGGCTCTACTCCAACCAAACACCATGGAAAAAACATGGCCCCACCCATACCAGGAAATGCTGAGTGAGGAGCCTAGACCTACACTCTCACCAAGCTGTAAAGAGGTGTCCCAACTCTCCTACCAGAGCGGTGCTGGAGAAACCTGTATAGGCCACTGGGAATTTCATTCCCACCTGGTGTAATAAAGCCCTTCCTGGTCACTCCTATCCCACAGCATCCGTAGAGATTCCCAGGGTGCAGCAAACGGTGCCCTGCACATCCCTGCCAGGGAGGAATCAATAGAGGCCTAATGGGAAACTGAATTCTCACCTTGCCCAGCCGTAACAAGGGAACCCTGTCACTCCAAGTGTCAAGGTAGGCTGAGAAGGGAACCTGGACTCCAAGCCATACCTGGTAATAATGAGGCAGTGCTCCCAATTCCCCTGCTGTGGTGGTATCAGAGAAACTTGACTAAAGCAGAAGATTTACATAAGATGTACAGTTTCATAACATAATACTTAAAAATATCTAGGTTTCAATCAAAAATTATTCCACATGCCAAGAAACAGGCAAATCTTTCTGAATGGAAAAAAGACCATCAGCAGATGCAAACAATGAGGTGACAGATGTTGAAATTATCTGATAAGGATTCTACAGCAGCCATCATAAAAATGCTTCAACAAGCAAATATAAACACACTTGAAACAAATAAAAACATAAAACGTCTCAACAAAGAGACAGAAAGTCTAAGCAAATAGAACATGTAAAGAAAAACCAAATGGAAATTTTAGAAATAAAACATACAATAACTAAAATATAAAAATCAGGAATAAATGGGCTCAACAGCAGAACAGATTAGACAGAAGAAAGAATTAGTGAGCTTTAAGACAGAAGAATAGAAATTACCTAATCTGAACAGCAGAGAAAACAGACTGAAAAAAATATACAGAGCCTGAGGAAACTGCAGGACTTAAAAAAAAAAAAATGAAACTTCCTAAATTATTACATAATTTTCAGTTGCAAATTGTATTTTTCAAAGGTCTTTGCAGCTGGCCTTTAGGTTGTTGAAGAATGGCCATATGAAGAACATATAAAAATTTTTGGTGTACTAATATTATACCTAAATTGGACCTAGGTAGCCTAAAAGTTAATGAAATCTTAGATGGCTCACAGGTAGGGACAAAAAGGTACAGTCAAGGTAGTAATCAAGGTCATTGTGCCATTTTTCATGTCCACCAAGAAGATGTGAGGTGATTGGTGACATGTTCTCTTTAAACTATGGAACTTCAAAATGAACCGCTCAACAGAGAACAGCTCTGTTGCTGCTAGAGGAAGTCTTGCGCGGAGAGAAACACTCCCACCATCTCAGTAAAAAATGGCACCTTGCATGTGCTGACCGGTGCTCTGAAGTTTTGCCAACATAAGATACAATTTTAGCAGTCTAAAGGGCCACACTTAAAGCAATTTTAAACCTATGTTAATTACCAGTAAGCAAGATGGGAATATATATATTTTTTAATACAGAGTAAGACTATAATAGGTAAGTATAGCCAAAGATCTTTCCTTGAAGTTGAACTCATGTGAATCATTAAATCTAAAATAATCCAATCAAAAAAATTAAAAAAGGAAAAACAAAAACCCAAGATTAATAATTTGGCTTTGGAGGGGATACACAACAAAGATTGAAAGAGTGTCTCAGAAGTATTTTGGCTTCTGTTAATTTTTTTTTTTTTCTGATTAAAATGAAAAGAAATGAAACTCCAAGTTAAAAGAAATCCTGACCGCTTTAAAATTCTCATAAAGATAGTCACGTAACATGGGCTACCCCAATCCTACCGATAAATCTACTGTTTGCCCAATACATCAAGGTTTGTTACCAACAGTAAGATTCAAATATCTGGTATCCAGACAATGTTCACAGCTACTTCTCCCTTAAGAGAAGCAAAAAGGCAGTTTTAGGTGTGGTCTGTTTTTATTCCCCCAAACTTGATCGATGTATACAATGCTTACACATTCAAATATGTGCAAGATTCAACAGGAACACTCTCTCACTGCTGTGCTGAGTACGCAAGTTTCCCTGAGATGTCCGTGTCACCGAGGGCTCCGTTCTAACTCTGGTCGATAGTTTCTGAACAACGCAATAGTGTGGATAGAGGACTGTATAAAATATAAGGTTCTCTCAAAAAGATTTATGGTGTTTGGGAATTAAAAAAATATCAGTCTTCTTGGCTAAAGGTTAGCAAATGTGTTTTCAGCTTTAAAATGTCTGAAACTGGCTCTTTTCTTTGTTGATAGAAGCTGAGTCCAGTGACGTGCTCAACATCTGTGATTCGTGCTCTGTGTAACATTAACAATTCTTCAACCCATGAGGATTCATGCTTCCCATGCTAGGAGAATAGGAAATATAAAAGAAAAGTTACCAAGAGAACGCTCAGTTCACCTCTATAAGCGCTCCATCTCCCCAGTTTAATCATTTATGAGATTTCAGCTCTGAAGTGGAACATGCCACATGATTTGTTAGGCATTATCTCTCCTCTTGAGTAGCTGTCCTTCTAATACATACCATGCATGTCTGTTTAATTAATTGTACAAGTTTGGAAAAAATATATATACCTGGAACAGATGATCACGCATTACATGGGTTTAAGAAACTTCAATGGTGTGGGATTAAAAAAAAAGTGAGAAAACAAATTCCATGGCATGATAGAAAGAATATGGGAATGAATGTAAAGAATCTGGTTCTCAGAATGGCTACTATAAAAGAGTCAAAAAACAACAGATGCTGGTAAGGTTGTGGAAAAAAGGAATGCTTTTACATTGTTGGTAGAAGTGTAAATTAGTTTAACCACTATGAACTAAAGACAGTGTGGCAATTCCTCAAAGACCTAGAAGCAGGAATACCATTTGGCCCAGCAATCCCATTACCGTGAATATACCCAAAGGAATATAAATTGTTCTGTTATACAGATACATGTACACATATGTTTAGTGCAGCAGTATTCACAATAGGAAAGACATGGAATCAACTTACATGCCCATCAACGATAGGCTAGATAAAGAAAATGTGGTATATGTACACTATGGAATACTATGCAGCCATAAAAAGGAGCAAGATCATGTCCCTTGCAGTGACATGGATGGAGCTGGAGGCCATTATCCTTAGCAACAGGAAACCAAACACTACATGTTCTCAATTATAAGAGGGAGCCAAAGGATGAGAACACATAGACACATGTGGGAGAACAACATACACTGGGGGCCTGTTGGAGAGCAGGGGGTGGAAGGAGGAATATCAGAAAAAACAGCTATTGGATGCTGGGCTTAATAACAGGGTAATGGGATCATCTGTGCAGAGAACCACCATGGCACACGTTTACCTATGCAACAAACCTGCACATCCTGTACACATATCCCTGAACTTAAAATAAAAGTTGGAAAATTTTTAAAAAGAGACTGGTTCTGTGACTATCTACCAGGTAAACGAAGGCAAGTTATTTAACATACAAATCTTGATTCCTGTATCAGTATCCTCCTCATCGGGCTGTTTTGAGGATCAAATGTAATGATATGTGCAAATGTACTACACAAATACTACTTCCTATGAGAATGTTTTATCGATACAGATGCATGAAGATGGGCTTGGAGGAAGTGGTAAAGCACAGTTTCATTTCTGGTGAGATGGTAAAGTCTTAAATGATATGAGATCTGAAAAGAATTAAAGACTGATATTCTGGCAAATGGAAGGAAATGTGGTCACTGAAGCAGGCAATAGGAATGGGAATCACACATCCATGTGTTAGCTTAATTTTTCCTGAAATTAGCCACTGGGGAAAGTTAGACAAAGAATATATCCATTAGTCCATGGGCTATGATTGTACTTTAAAGGCATTCTTAATAAAGGTTCATGTAACTCTTGGGACATTACTCATTGAAAATGATAAACACAGACATTTCACATATAAAACAGACCAACAACCTCTGTTTGCCCATTAGCCTCCAACCACCCACTACCCCGTACTCAGTCTCCCTCTCTGTAACAATCCTTACTCTAGCTCTAAGGGCGAACATTCCTGACTCAGTGGACTACCTGACCAGACAATAATTGCCATCTGTTCCAACATTCAGAGGAACAGATTAAAAAGTACATTCAAGGCATCTGTTCCAACTAATCCTTAGTTATTACTTTAAGAGATGAAACAGAGGAATCAATACGTTTGTATGATATACCTTAAAACAATCCCTTCACTGGTTCAAGTTCAATATTTAGTATCTCCTAGGCACAGTGCCATTGTAGAATTTGATTAATGTTCTCATTACAGTAGTGGCATAATAGCACTGGGAATGCTGGAGTTGGGAAAGGAACTCAATGCCTAACTCACGGCACTTGACATCACTTTGCTCAATGAGATGTAAGCACATGCCTGTGGCTGCCTTCTTTTTCGGATGAATTGGGGGCAGAACTGAGATATGATATTAGAGAAGCAGAAGCCGCTCTTCAGCCCAAGTGGGCCAAAGCCACATGCTAAGAAAGGTAGGGCAAAAAAAGGGAAAAGTTCTGAGTCCCTAATCGTGCTGCTGACCCAAAGTGCCATCCAAGGACTGTGTACAGCTGGACTTCCTGTTCCAGAAGGAACCCCTGACTTGCTTAAGCCACTGCAAAGGGGTTTCTGTTATTTGCTGCGGAACTCTACTCTAACTGATACATTCAATGACAATATAATCTCTCAAAGGAAAGAAAATAATGAAGAAGGAATAGCTGTATGTGTCCAAGAATGCTCACAATATTGACAACTTTGAGCAGAGTCAGACAATCATCAGGCAGCCAACTAGTTAAAGTCTTGCTATTCTGTACTTAATTCTGAATAATTAGGGGAAAATAACTTGATGAGAAATGTGTTCTATAGGAAAAAGTAATTCTAAAACTTTATCATAGAAGCCATTAAGGAGAGACATATCTTCATGAATTTTAATGATACACAGAAAGACTACCACATCAGGGATGGCAAATGGTGCATTGTATTATACTTGTATTATACTCCTGGGCCCAGAGAAAAGCTCACTGTTTTGTTCCCTTCTGTGTCCTCAGTATCTAGAGCACCTGATTATAAATATCAGAGGAATGAATGAATGGCTGAATTGAAGAAATAGTGAATGAATGAGTGAATGCAGCTGCTGAGTCATACTAGGTCTCAAGATCCTAACTCCAGGTACCTACAACCCATCCATTGGAACTGGTATGAAAGTTAAATCTTTTTGCAGATTCAGGTCTAGACTTACTTGGTGTCACTTCAATGGAAAAAAAATAGGAAATGTGGGAAGTACTCTGAAAGAAAAATATTTTGGCTCATCATAAGAGAAAATTTAAAAATTGCTAAAATGGGCTGGTGCAGTGGCTCACGCCTGTAATCCCGCCACTTTGGGAGGCCAAGGCCAGCGGATCACCTGAGGTCAGGTGTTCGAGATTAGCCTGGCCAACATAGTGAAACCCTTTCTCTACTAAAAATACAAAAATTAGCTGGGTTTGGTGGTAAGTGCCTATAATCCTAGCTACTCAGGAGGCTGAGGCAGGAGAATCACTTGAGCCCAGTAAGTGGAGGTTGCAGTGAGCAGAGGTTGCACTACTGCCCTCCAGCCTGATGACAGAGTGAGACTTCTTCTCAAAAAAAAAAAAAAAATTGCGAAACTTTTATGCAGTCTTGATGTCCAAATCTACAATGTACATTTTAAAAATTGATAATATAAAACCATTATTCCCAAACACACTGGGATGACAAGAGGATAAGGAAGGATAAGATTTTTAATTAAGTGATATATAGAAAATTTGAAATGTTGTCTAACTTGAAGAGTGATTTATAACAGTGCTGATATTCTGAAATTATAAATCCAGTTTTGAAATACGAGAAAATCCATACTTCAGATAAACCTAGAATTTAGTGGTTAAGCCATAAAAAGTTTTATTCTGATCTGATTTTTAATATCTTTACCAGACAAAGGGGCCAGTCATGGTGGCTTATGCCTGCAATCTCAGCACTTCGGGAGGCCAAGGTAAAAGGGTCATTTGAGGCCAGGAGTTTAAGACAAGCCTGGGCAACAAAGCAAGACCCTACCTTTTAAAAAAAAAAAAAAGAGAAAAGAAAGAAAATGAAAAATGCAGACACTCTGTACCACCCCCACCTTCCACCCCATGCCTCTTACTAAGGAATCAAAGTTCAAACCAGACTCTGAGTTGGAGATGGGTGAGATTATTAGACCAAGTCAGTTCTTTAGATTGTTTAGAGGCCCAGAAGGGTTTCAAGCCCTTCAAGGGGTATTTGAATGGCACGTGGAATCCTTTGTTTCTGGCAGCAAAGTGCACTCAGCACTTTCCCAGGGGGCAAGGGCTTTCTCCCATCCTTGCCTTATGGAAAGCCATCCCGGATCAGGTCCCCCATTTCCCGACTCTCCAGAACAGACTACAAACATGCAAATTAGAATTATTTTAATATTAAAAAAAAGGTACTAAAAAAAAAAAAAAAGAGGGTAGTCTTCCCCAAAGATATGTCATCTTAAAGGATCAAATTTTAAGGCATCCTGTAATTTCAAAGTCCATGTGTATTCAAGTGCTGTGTCTTCTCTCACTGGAATGTCAGATAAATGACACAAACAAATATGCATATGCTTAGATTTTCAATATGCAAAGTAAACATACAAAAGCTACTTACCACACAGCTCTCACTGTTATCAGACCTGTGAGGCAAAATGAAAGCTAAGGTGTCTAAGTTTTCACAGTGCAAAGGAGTCTGAGATGGATCTTTACAGCTTGTTAGCACAATAAAGAAGTGAGTTGGAATCAAAATTTCTTGATTACGGATGACTCTTCTTTTTCTGTAAAATATGCCAATATTCATTTTAAGAAAGAAATAACTATCTTTTTTCTTGATGAATATTTCAGTAGAGGATGTTTTTAATACATATAAAAATCAAATTCAAACAAATAATTAAATATAAGAAGCTAGTAATCACAGTCACTCAACATATTCTGCCAGACTGAGTGTAATAATTAGAAGACAGGCAGATAAACACAGTCCAAATACTTTTTATTTTCTGTAGAAATTTATTGACTTTTGGAATTCTTTAAGTACTACCTAAAGACACTGAAATTGAAACACTAAAGAAAAGATCATTTTTTAACACCTACGCCCATTATTGATAGTCTTAACTTCTAGACCATTATAGACAAACAGTGGGCAGAGAAAGAACTGGTTAGGGATTTTTTTATATTAGCTTCTTCAGGGAGGTGTGTTGTCATGAATTGTTTGTTTTAACTGGATTTTCTTCCTTATCTTCAAAACTTAATTTTTTTAACTACAGTATATTATCAAAGATGTCCCAAACATCTTTACCTCATAGTCATTCTCTTATTTCCTTTTGTTTTAAGGCTGTGTTTGTTTTTTTCAGCATCTTTCAAAATTTAAGGTAGTGGGATCATTGTTTTCAAATATGACCTTATGTAGAATCATAATCTATAAAACAGATTTAAACAGAGAGCTCTGGGTGAAGCCGTGGGTAGGGAGCACATGCGGTTCTCTTCTTTATCCACTCTAGTGCTACAGTGTATATGCCTCAAAGGAAAGTAAGATCTGTAACTTTACAAACTGATGTGCTTTCTGATATATTTTGTAAGTCACATATATCTAAGTCAGCCTGGGAGCGTAGGAAAGTTCTGAGAGGGGCTGAATCTCAGTCTTTTTCCTACAGACTTAACAGCAGAATTGCTTCCAAAAACACTGTATTGTTTTAATAAAGATCAATCAGTTTCTAAAATGTTCTCTCCCTCTCTTTTTTTTAAAAAAGCGCCACTGATGGTTTCCTCCAGATGGTTGCTTTGTATCATGCCCCTCCAGCCAGAGTTGAGTAAAAACCATACCATTCACCCCCAAGGGCACCAGACTCCAAGCACTATAGCTTTACAACCCTATTCATTCCTAGACTCAGGATACCTGTAGTCAACCACAGAATTCTTCATCTTCCGACTGACAGTATCATTAAGATCATACCTTAACAATCAGCCACACAGATCTTAAGCACTGAGTTGAACATTTAAACTGAGCTCAAAAATTATTCAACTGAACTGAATGGGTGAGAAACACTACTTCTTTCATCTAAAAATATTTTATTGAACATTGAGCAAAACGTCAACATTAATCAGATATTTCAAGAGGCTTCCTGTGTAGTCAGCAGTGTTATACACATAAATACATGACACTGAATAAAAAAGTTTCTGTTGACTCAACTGGATGGTAATCCCATTTGATACCCATTTTTGAGAGTAATGAAGTATGTTCTTACTGCCTCAGAATCTCTGAAGGATCATAATGTCCATCATAATCAAAGTCAAACACAGGACCACTGACGACATTGACACCATTTCTTTCTTCAGCATACTTTCGCAGTAGGGTGTCATGAACGTAGCGCCATATAACTGAAACAAAATAGAAGACGGTGTACTTTCAGAAGAACAAGGTAGTACCATGTTGTCATGTGAAATAAATTAACACCATGATTCAAAATTAGCATTTATAATAAATAATGTCAAGTTTGGCTTCAGTCTTTGTCTTGCTTTGTTTAGAGACAGGGTCTTGCTGTATCACCCAGGCTGGAGTGCATGGCACAATCATAGCTCACTGCAACCTCAAACTCTTGGGGTCAAGAGATGCTCCTGACTCAGTCTCCAGAATAGCTAGGACTACAGGTGCACATCACCATGCTCAGCTAATTAAAATTGTTTGTAGAGACTAGAGACCAGGTGTCACTGTTTCCCAGGCTGATCTCGAACTCCTGGCCTCAAGCAGTCCTCCCGAGTTGGCCTCCCCAAAGTGCTGGGACTGCAAGCATGAGCTACCACACCCAGCCTTGGCTCCAATCTTAGTGTCAGGCCAAAAATTCATTGTTCAGCTTTGGCCTTTGAAACGACTCACAGACAAATGTTGAACTCAACTCTATTTGAGGCATTACTGAACAAGTACATCATGCTGAAATTGTGATCATTGTCATCACTAAAGCACAGCAAGATCACAAATGAGGTATATTATTCAGATTTCCTATTAATAGCTGAATATTAACTTTGAAATATTCGCAAATATTCTAGATATAAATTAGACTAAAAACTTCTTACATGCTTATATTTTGATATTCTATACATCAATTAAGTGTGACTATTTTTATTGCTGTAAAAGTCAAATGCTGCAATAGTTAATGATGATATAAAAGCTATTCATTTGAAAACAAAAACAATTATCAAGAGCTTCCAAAAAGTTAAGCATGAAAGCCAAATGAAAATTAATATAAGTGTTAGCAGGCTGTATTAGCCTGATAAGTTTAGGAAGAACATCACATACTTTCTTACCAAAAATGTTTACAAACACTTAAATATAAAGCAGAATGGATACTGGAATATACGATAATTCTAATATTTGTAGAATTTTTGTGTACTAGTATTCTCAAAGATAAACAAACCTTTAAGAATATATTTGGTATTAATTCATTTAATTTAGATCATAAGTCCTATTACAAATGAATTATGCCTATATGTGCAGAAATTCATTAAAATTATCAAATATAGAGTTAACATTTTTTACCTTGAAAACTCTGGTACATTGGCACTATATTTGTAGTAAGCAAAGCTTCAGAATATATTCCACTTGAATTTTTATTTAGTTCTACAAGGAGAAAAGAGGACAAATTAGATATCTCATGGTAGGGGGAACATTTTTAAAAACTAGTTGAGTACTATCTTAAACCTGTAAAACTTTCCCAGGTACTGGGTCAAGGGAAAATGTAGTGTGTTTGCTCAAGTCCTTTACAAATAAAAAAGTCTTTACAAGATGTTTTAAAGAAACAGAAACTTTAATAACAAGAGCTCCAAATTAAACATATTCAAACTTGATTAGCCTTATTTCAACTAAAAGGAATTGTGCTGACAATCTTCTTTCCTTAAACTTTTTCATAGTGAAAACAAAAAAGAGAACATCTGGCTCTAGAACAACACCTGCTAACCAGAAAAAACATCACAGAATGTCTGTCTCGAAATGCCATACAAGTCTTTTCTGTATGAACTTGAGGCTTGGGCCTGGTCTATTTTTACAATGCAATAGCCAGGTTCTGACTTCAGACACATACTCTGGGAATGAACCGGATGCTGATGGTATTGGAGTACCTGGAGCTTTCTGATGTTTGCCTTTTAAGGCTGGCCCCAAAATGGCTTCTCATTAACATACAAATTTGCCATTTCAAAAAACAGAAACCTTAGCTTCAAAAAAAAACCATTCCCTAGAGGTTCTGCATCAGTGAAAAAGCAAGCATGCTTAAGCCTCTACCTTTACCCAGTTCTCTGACAATCGCATTTTCTTTTTAAACAACAAAGTTAGATCTTCTTCCTAAAAGTCTTGATATATTCTTCCAACTTTAAAATTTTCTCTAATTCTGTTTAAAAGAAATGCAGAAGGGAAGTATAAAGTGTTCTGCCTATTGTAACTGCACAGAATCAACCACCCTCCCAACAAAAATACAGTTTTATAAAATTCAAGTTTTAGATGATTAAAATTTTCTCCTCGGTAGTTATAGACCAAATTCACAGTTTTTCACCAACAAATAAACAAAGCTACATATGTTACCCTATAATGTATGGTAGGATAAACAAGAAAGAAAATGAAAAGGAAGAGAAGAGGGTAAGAAAAGGGATGGTCAGGAGAGAAAGGAACTTACGTGGTGGGGAGAGGAACCCGTAACTCACTTTGGTGTTATTTTTATAAAATGAACATTTATGAACAGGACTAAGGGAAATTCTAAAGTCCTGGTAGAGACAGTTAGAAAAGTCTTCTGTAGAGAAACTGTCCTAAAGAACAAAATGAAAAAGAACTCTCACATATCAGGCACAGAAAAGGAAACCGCTTTATTAATACTGAAAGGTGAACTACCTCATGAAATTACACAGTTCCAGCTGTCAGGTCATGTCCTTCACTATTTTCCCATTTTCCTACTAGTATATTCACCTTTTTTTCTAACTAAAGTGTAAAAATCCTTCACAATATTAAAGATACTAATTGTCACATATGTGCAAATATCTTCAGATTCTGCTGTGCTAATACGAAATAATGTTTATAATGTTTTGATCTATATAATTTTAAGCTCTTACATAGTAAAATGTCGATTTTTAGACATCTGAGTCTATCTTCCACAGCCAATTACAGTGCCAAAAGCTGGTGGGGCAAGGGAGACAGTCACTGAACAGCAGTGGAAAAACCTCAAGCATCACGATGACTGTAAAGTCACGCTTTTTAATTACAGAAGAAAACAAAATGGAATCAAGGAGCACCATAATTCAGGTATAAATATTGATAAACAGAATGAGGTGCCTATAAAAAATGGTGTAGACTGATCAATTACAAAATCAAAAAATGTTGTTTGGTATTTAAAGACAGTCTTGAAAAATTTTAAAGATCAAAGTTCAAGAAACTTTATATAAATATATGTAGGTATCATATATTTTTAACATAGAAATTATATATAAACACACGTATCCCTATCTTTTTATTTAGCAGTCTCACTGATTAGTAAATAGTTTTATTTTTAAAATTCAACAGCTGCCCTCAAGGATGCTCTCTCAAATCCCTCTGTCCTTCCCTTTGGGGCATTCCATACCTTCCTGTCACTTTCAGTTTCAGCCCAGTTTAAAATTTTATTCCTCGTAAGATCACAATCTCATCTCTTCCCCTTCTCTTTCTAGGACCATCGCCTTCACCATTCCTCCTTCTACTAGAGCACCTGGGAGGCCACAAGTAAGGGGGAAGGCTGCTCTTATTTTGAGATATTTGCCCTCACTCCTTTCAAGTCCTACCTCCTCTGGTGTTGGTGGTGGGTGGGATTCTGGCTTCTCCCTGGTGAGTCTTCCTATAGATGTCTTGTAATGATGTTACTGAGTGATAATGACAGCTTTGCCAAACAGTGAGGCCCCCTTAGATTTGAGCAGCTGAAGGAAATACTTGCCCTCAGATAGCCATGTATTTAGAAATGGGTAACAGTGACTGGTCCTAAGGCTGATTTCATGCAATTATAAATCAAAATCATAAAATATCAAAACTGGGGGCAGGGAGGCAAAAGAGAATTCTTTACTACACAACCCTCATTTCACAGAAGAAATCTGGTCTGAGTTCTCAAAGTCAGGCAGCTGCTTCGTGGCACAGCTTGAACTGGAATGTAATTTTTCTGACTCCCTGTTCAGTGTTCCTCTAATGTGGAAACTGAGGATAAAGCCAAGGTTAACAGTGAGAAACAATGCATTCAATGTTCTGCCTAATCGTTCATTTGAAACAGCCACACATAGAGAAAGAGGTGACAAATACTTGCATTTCTGTCCACGGTATAGGATGTCCAAAGGGGCATTAAGATGTCTTGGCTGTATCCACTCATAAACTGGCGCTGGGAAAGAAGACAGATGGTGTTTTTCTTCTGGAGAACTCTGGGTCTTCCATAGGGTAAAGTTTCATGCTTAATAATCTTCTCTTGGGTCACAGGATAAAAATAAATGTAGTTAGTGTACATTATATGACAATATACGGTGTGATACTCTCATCTAATCGTTTCCTCTACTTGACCATATTGAAGATTTACTTTGGACTATTTAAAAAAACTAATTATAAAGAATAGAAGCATAAACAATTAAGAAGACAAGTGAGGTTCACTGTAATTTTTGCCTATAAAGATTCTAAAGTCAATGTAATATTGAGATACCAAGAGGACACTATATGAAATTGCTAAATATTCCAGTTAATTCAAAGTTATATTACTAAAAATTATGTAGTATTATTCTAGTTACTTATTCTTTAGGACACACTCCAGAAAGCAAATTTTTTGGATGATATGTATACTTGGAAAGCAGAAGTACAGAAAAGAAATTATGAGACTAAACTATATTAAATAATAACAATATAGATATTATTTATTGCCCTTTTTCCAAATGTCAAGTGCTTGGTACACATCATATAACTGATTTTTACATCTCCCTATGAATTAAGGTTATATGCCCATTTTACAGATGAGGAAACAGCAGCTGACAGGGAATACTTCATACTATATGTTCCACATAATATACAGTATCTAAGCTCATATTCAAACTTGAGTCTACTCAGTTCTGAAAGTGCCATCATTCACCACAATACTTTGCCACCTTGGGGATATCAAAGACTTTTCTAATTCTAACATTTACATAGGGATTTTATACAGACAAGCTCACATCAGAATTAATGCAGAATTTATTCTTTATTCCAATAGAAAAAAAAATGTATGCCAAGTAACTTAAGGATGAGAAAATATATTACGGTGACCCTGAACATTCAAGTCATAAGTGTAAACTTTCATCAGCTGTCTTTATATTTTTTATTTTTAGTCAAAAGGGATGAAGAAATAACTTTAGATCAATAAATACATTTATAATCTTGTATGATTAAGAACCAGGTGAGACAGAAACTTAGGTATTTCAAATGGGAATCTGAGGCTCTATCAACTTAGAGAAGTCATCAAAAATTTCAGAATACTTCCATCATGTTCATAAAGTGTGATTCAGCTTCCACTAAATATGTTCCATACAATATCCATTGCAAAATATCTCTTCTTTCCTTATGCCTAACAGTCTAAACTGTCAAGCAAATAAATCTCTATGTTTCATCAGCTGGTCCTCCAGAACTCCCTTCATTTCATTGGTTATTCTCAAATAATGCCCCCAAACCAGTTCTCTGCATTTCACAGTGTTGAGAAAAAGCCTGCTTCACATTCCACGCTTGAGAGTAGCATGTCTTACCTTCTGCCGCAGTCAGATTAAACTGTGTCTGAAAATCCTCAACTGGCAAAATCTAAAAAAGGTCATAAATTATTTTTAAGGACTGAGAGACATATTTTAATTTTTGTAACATAGAAATGCTATTGATTGATTAATCCAACATAGAACAAAAGATCATTTACAATAGTCTTGTATTAGTGGATTTTTTCTCTCTCTTTATAGACAAGAGCCTCACTCTTACCCAGGCTGGTGTGCAGTGGTGCAATCATGACTCACTGCAGCCTCGACCTCCTGGGCTCAAGCAATCCTCCTACCTCAGGCTCCCAAGTAAATGGGATTCCAGGCGTATGCTACCATGCCCAGCTAATTTTTTTAATTTTTTTATACAGACGGGGGTCTCACTATGTTCCCCAGTCTGGTCTCGAACTCCTGGTCTCAAGCAATCTTCTCACCTCGGCCTCCCAAAGTACTGGGATTATAGGTGTGAGCCACCACACAAGCCAGAAGTGACTTTTTTTTTTTTTTTTTTTTTGATGAGGAGGACAGAAGGGAAGGAATGATAACTGCAAAAATTGTTAGCATAAGCATCACACCAGGAATTAAAAAATAAGAATATTGACTGCTGCCTTATAATTCTTATCTATACACTCCAACAGTCTTTCCTCTAGTGTAACTCAAGTATAAAACAAAAGGTAAAGCATAAACTATTCTCTAAATTGCTATATTTGTGGATTTTATCAATTTTGTTCATAACTTGTCTAGTATTTTTATCTTTTTACAATGATATATTATAACATGGAAGTGAAAAGGGACAGTGTAATATATTCATATGTCACATATTCATTTCAAAAAAAGATATTTTTTCTTCCTACATTTGAATAACCTGAATTGTATTTTTAAAAAGATATATACAGCGATTGGTTTACTATGTTCTCATGACCACACTACTAGAGTAACAGCACAGATGCCCTAACTCAGGATGCTCAAGGACTGAGCAGGACTTCTCCACACCTGCACCCAAGTCAAGTCATAGCACCAAGCAAGTAAAAAAAGAGCTGAAAATGCAAAAACTAGAAAGAGAATAGATATGTTACAGAAGTTCTGCATGTGCCTTCTAGAAGTAAAATATATGTTTACCTACCCCCACTCCTACATTCTAACTTGATTATTAAGTACTTCTACAGCACATGCTATGCAGAGGGTGCTATAAACTATACATGCTGGACCGAACTTCTTGATGATACTTACCGAAGGGTTACATGAGCAGCCAAGGTTATCTCTGGGGTTTCTTGTGAAGGGGCACTGTACCAGGGGATGAACTTCTTTGGGATGCTTTGGGGTATAAACAGGATTCTTTAGAAGGTGGTTAAGACTTCCGTGAGTTCCGTTGTTAGGAGCTGGTGTCAAATTCAGTAAATCTGCATAATTTTAAGAATGGGAGAGTTACTTAGATGTTTCAAAACCAAATAAATAGGAGATATGTACCATCATCTTTACTTTTTAAAAATCAAATATATGAGTCCTTTATTCTAACTAAAATAAAAGTATAAAACTCTCTTGGGTTTTAGAGTATTTAAGACTAAGCTATCTTTAATAGAAATACTGATATGCATGCTGTACTTCACCACAAAATTTCTGAATTTTAAAGTGGACAATAACTACAGTCACCGCCTGTTGAATGCGTATTTTATGCCAATCATGGTACTCATATATTTTCTTATTTATTCCCCAAAACAATTTAAGAAGTTATCATCAATATTTGGTAGATGAGTAATCAAAGTGTTTTTCCCCAATTCTCAAAGTTACTAACTGGAAGATCTAGAATTCAACACCAGCTTTGTCTAAGACTCATACTCTTAAAAGTAGTAAGAGCAAATACTTCTGTAGTAAGCACTTACTATATGCCAGGTGCTTTTAAGTATTTTAGGATATATTAACTCATTTAAACTATATAGGCTCCCACTAAAACAACTGTACTTAAGACATAGTTAAGGCTTTGCAAATGCTTAGGACCATTATCAGAATAAGAAATTAATATTTAAAACACAATGCTTCACCCTAAAAGGACTATTTCAGAAAGTATAAAGTAACTAAGAATATCCCTAATGTGTTCCTCTTTCATTTCCACAACCCTGACATTGACCCACATCCAACCATTACAGCTACCAGAAGTTCCACCAATTTTGTACACCTTGCACTGCACCCAAGTCTCTTCTATGACTTCTATCACTGCTCTGAGCCAAGAATCAAATCATTAAACCAAGGGTGTAAGTGCTGGGCACTGGGGGTGTGCAGACCAGCCTGCTGTGAGTGGTGTACTTTACCAGCATGCAGCCTAGTGAAACAGATAAGTAATAAGATGACACATTCCCCACATTTCTTCAGTGGGTCTGAGTCAGGGAAAAGGTAAAAATCTGTCTTGTCTCACCATCATCTCCACAAAGTTGCCTACAATGTGATTTGCTTTTGATAATCCTATTTCAGGTCTGTTTTCAGAAGGGAAAAAAGCCACCCATTCACACTTACCACACATTAAGTTATAGACTTCAATGTTTTCAAAGGTGTCAACCTCAGTGCCGTGCTTGAATCCAGGTCCATAGCCAATAAAGAGGGCCTAGATGGCCAGAAAAGAAAGTTTATCAGTGCATTTCAGCTGTCTACAAGTTGGTCCAAAAAATTCTGTTATCCACATTGTACATATACAAACTGGTTATGATAAGAGGAAAACTACCATGCCTGGTAGACTTTGTGGGAAATATAGTTTTAACCCTATCACACATATAATCCAGGATATGTCTCTTAGTTTTATTACAATTCTGGACTTGACAATCAGAACCAAATGAATGATAAAATTTTTTTAATCTATGACACAATACAAACATCACCCTGCCCACCTTACACAGTGCTGCAGAAATCAAATTTGATAATTATTGTAAGTTTATCTTGAAAATGTTAAAGTGCTGAGTAAATGTAAGATATCTCTTCTCTGAACGTAAGTATGATACTTTCTTATCTATTATATCACTGGCTTTCTTCAACTGTAAAGCAATATTCTTATCAGAGCACAAAATATGAAAAATAATTATTAGAAATATAGGATATATAAGTCATATGTTCATGAAATATGAATATAAAATTTTATTAAATTTTTAATTTTTATAGATTTAGGGGTATGGGTATAGTTATGTTACATGGATATACTGCATAGTGGTGAAGTCTGGTTACCCATCACCTGAATAGTGTACATTGTACCCAGTAAATGGTATTTCATCCCTCACACTCCTTCTACCCTCCCGCCTTTAGGGAGTCTCCAATGTCTGTTATTTCACTCTGTATGTCCATGTGTGCCTACTGTTTAGCTACCACTTACAAGTGAGAACATGCGGTTTCTGGCTTTCTGTTTGAGTTATTTCACTAAAGATAATGGCCTCCAATTCCATCCACGTTGCTGCAAAGGACAGGAATTCATTCTTTTTTATGACTGAGCAGTATTCCATCATATATATATATGTACATACACACATATATTCACACATGTCACATTTTATTCCATCATATACATATATATGTACATATATACATATATTCACACATATACCACGTTTTTAATCCAATCATCCATTGATAAATATTTAGGTTGATTCCATGACTTTACTTCTGTGAACAGTGCTGCGATAAACATATGAGAGCAGGTGTCTGTTTGTAAAATGATTTCTTTTCCTTTGGGTAGATACCCAGTAGTGAGATTGCTAGATTGAGACATGGTTTCATTTTTATTTCTTTGAGAAATCTCTATACAGTGATCCATAAAGGTTGTACTAATTTACATTCCCTTCAACAGTGTATAAGTGTTCCCTTTTCTCCACATCCTTATTAACATCTCATGTTTTTTGACTTTTCAGTAATAGCCAATGAATATAAAATTTTAACAAAATTCTTTAAAGTTCAAAGAAAAGTAGCTTTATGAAAATATGTTTCATTAATTCTCATTCAAGAAATATAATCACAGTCTGTTTTCAAGTCTCAAACTTCATATATCATTTTTTCTTTAGATTTAAGCCAATTAAGTATAATAGATTTACTCACTTGCATATTTGAAAATGTGTTATCAGAGCCATGAAATCCACTTCCACAATATTTCCTTTCTGAGGGATTCCTAATTTTGACATATATGAATCAAAACTGTAAAGTCCCTTCATAAAACATAATTAATAATCATAACATTATTTTCATTAATAAAAAGTATGTAACTATTCTGATAAACCAACAAAAAAGTAAATAAAACCACCTGGCTTTGAAAAGCATTAACAAGTCACCTCTATCTTTTATTTTATGGACAAATAAACTATAATCAATATAGTACACAGGAGAAAAACCACTAGCATCAAGAGAGAAGTGGTTTTGAACATTGGCTGTGCGATTAACTACCTGTGAATTCACACAGATTTAACGATCTTCTTTGATTTCAATTTCTCATGTTGGTTATTCGTAAAAATAATGACGTAGCCTAAAGAAATGCTTGCAACATGGTATTTAGATATTTACTAAATATTAGTTCTCCCATGAGAGTAGGATCATTTCTCCTTTTGTATTTTTTCTTTGAAAACTAAAAGCCCAGCTCTCCAGTAAGAGTGGGGACAGTATAATCCTGTTTACTGGATTTTGGTTCACTGCTTAGGTTTTGCTTGAAGGGGGAATGTATCATGACTAATTTCTTGGCAACCACCAAAACAGTTAATGAACTAAAGTTTATTGATTGTGTATAACAAAGATAGTTATTCATTATAAAGTAAAGTACTTTCACCAACTGTTTGCTGGGCTTTGGAGGCACAATTAGACAAACTGTAATGTGTAGAAGAGATGCAATGGCAAGCGGTAACAAATGCAGATTATAAGAAGTAATCAATATGGACATGAAAGGCCCGAACGATGGTTCTTAGCCAAGGATAGTCTGGGTGATCCCTCCTCCCCAGGGAACTTTTGGCAATGCTGAGGGGCATGTTTGATTGTCACATTGGAGAAAAGATGCTACTTTCAGCTAGTGGGGAGAAGTAAAGGATCCTTGTCAAATATCCCACAGTGTGCAGGACAGCTCTCCACAACAAAGAATTATCCAACTCAAACATCCATAGGCCGACATGAGAAATCCTGGATTAGAGTGAAGAGAATCATACTTACACAGTTTTCACATAACAGTATTGTTAAAAAGGGCTCAGTGGTTACCCCGAATCACTAACAGATCAGGCTAAGTTTACCTGGGAGACTATCGGAACTTACAATGCAAGTTGCCACTGAGGGTCCAAATAGAATGTCAAGGGCTCAATTCTATCATTCTTGGCAAAGTGCAAACGCTTAGGTAAGAAATGTTTCAGGTAAGGTTTGAAGTGCTGGTTTGGTTCCCGGCACTGAAATTACAAACAGCAAAGAAAAACTATTATTTCCCTAATATCAAACGTGTCAACTTTTCTTGAAATTGCTTTCTAACTTCTTATGAAATTTTTCTTCACAAACATTTCATCAGCCTGTCCAATAAGTCAGAGATGGAAAAACAGCTAAAAGTTCTTACAGCTTGTATAAAGTACAAGGTAAATCTTCCAAACTACTTGAAACATTAAGAGGAAATCATAATTATTACCGCATAAAAGCCCCAGAGCTCAGACTGTCACTAGATCACATTCAAGTTACCGCTGAGGATTCTATTTTCAAACATCCTTGTAATTGCAATTGTGTTTTCTTGCAGATTTAAAATGTATGAGTATAAAATGTAGTATACGTAACTCAGCATTAGTATAGAAGCTTATTTTGTTACGGCATAAAAAAAGACTGGAAGGAAATATATCATAATGCTAATGGTGTTTATGGTGGTACAGCTATAGGGTTTTTCCTTTTACTTTAAAAATTATTTCTTGTAAATAGTTTTAAAATTATTTCTTCTCATATAAATTTCACAATGCCAATAAATAACTCTTAAAAATTTTTCAAACTTAGATCATTGGGACACAACCTTAAAGATCTTTAGACTACACAGCATTTACATGTTGGCCCAGATTACTAAAATATTCTAATCCTTCAATTCCAATAACAGATGTTGAAACTTTTCTTTCAATATATATTATACAAATCTAAAAATAACTAGATAATGGAAAATAAAGACACTCACAGAAAGATTTCGAGCGATGGCTTCATAGTTAACTGGAGGGAAACAAACATAAGAATTAATAGTAGATGGTGTGCTATAATTAAAAGATAACACAAAAATGTACAATGTCAGATTCAAACTCTGTATTTAAATACCAAGGCAGGTTTTAAAAAGCTCATTTAAGTCATTACACGATAGCCACTGAAAGGAATTAGACAGACCTTTAGGTATCACCCTGTAATGACTCCCATGACATAGAGTCATATTGTTAAATGAAAAGACAAGTTACAGAACATCTACCTATTCCTCCACCTGTTAACCACATATCCATTCACCCATCTAACTATCCATTCACCTGTCCAACCATCTCTCCATCCATTTAGCAACAAATATCTATCCATCCCCCGAAGGAACTATCCATGTAGATCTGGTATGGTTTCACTGTGCAAAAACAAAAATTGTATGTGTTTTGTAAATGCATTGCCATTATCTAGGAAGATACAGTCCAAGCTTAACAGTGGGCGTTTCTAGAGAAGGGAAATGAGTTGTCCAGTTGGAGGACTTCAGGTGGGAAGCTGTTACTTTTTACTTTGTATAATTCAACATTCAATGATAGTTCTAGAATTTTGAAATAAGAAGGGCATGAGCAAACTTCAAAGAGAAGGCAAGTAGGCTAATTTAAAAACTGAATTTGCATAGTATGCACATGAATTTACTTAGGGTAGTTTGTACTACGATTCAGTAACTACCTAGCTTCCTAGATTTTATTTTAGCCAAACATTATATAAGTTTGAGAAAATTATCAAGATAAAAGTACAATTTTACAGAAATACATTTCATGTATTTCTGTAAAATGATGTACACATATAGTTTTTGCTTTAATTTGTGAAACTTGAGGGTATAACTGTGATAAGGGAATGGCTACAGCTTAGCTATCCCATCCCAAACAGCTCTGGCAACTACTATTCTGGAGACTGCTATTTCCTCTAGAGGTTTTTTTTTTTTTTTTTTTTTTTTTTTTTTTTTTTTTTTTTTTTTTTTTTTTTTTTTTTTTTTTGAGACAGAATCTTGTTCTGTGTCACCAGGCTGGAGTACAGAGGTGCAACCTCACCTCACTGCAACCTCCACCTCCTGGGTTCAGGTGATTCTCCTGCCTCAGCCTCCCAAGTAGCTGGGGCCACAGGCGTGTGCCACCACGCCCAACTAATTTTCATATTTTTAGTAGAGGCAGAGTTTCACCATGTTGGCCAGGATGATCTTGATCTCTTGACTTTGTGATCCGCCCGCCTGGGACTCCCAAAGTGCTGGGATTACAGGCGTGAGCCACTGCAGCTGGCCTGTCTGTACTGTCTTTATAAATAACAGGTTTTTATAACAGTCACGTACTACTTTTCTGAATTTAAAAAAATACTAGTTAAAACCGGATGTTATGCATATGGAGGCTGTGCTTTGTGACACTGTGTAAATATATCTGCATAACCATTTTCCTGCAGTGAAAGCTGTTTTCTTCATTAATAGACAACAGTATGTATCTATTGAAACATATCTTACCAAATAGCCCAATCTAAACCAATTCTGGTAATTGTCAGAAAATTTTATTCTCTTTCTGTTTCAAAGTTAACTATATCAAAAAGACATAATTTGCTCTACATATCTGAAAGTTATCATGGATGGTAATCAAAAAGAGAGGTGGATAACAGAGGTAGAAACAGTTATGAAATACACTTGACTGGCAAAAGAATAAATATCTTAAAACATTTTTTGGCAGTTTGTGTACCACATGTAGTCAAGAGAGAATATGAAATTCATTCCTCCCTATTTAAAAGATACATTCTTTATTGTTTCTGAAATGGTTTAAGGGAGGCATTTCTGAGGATAGGAATCAATTGCCTATAGAATTAATCATTTCTGTCAGCATTCCTCCTCATAACAGACTATTATTCCCAAACTAAGTAAGTCATTTAAAATTAAGCTTGAATAAATGCAGCTGGATTTTTCTCTTCAATTTTTTTCTAGTATAATCTTTAATCTGATATAAAAGTATACACACACTTCAACATAAAATTGCACCACGCTCATCAAATAATATGCTTAGCACATGAATAACCAATAGGTAAGTGGTTAGAGTTGTGTTCTCACATCCGGTCCCATAAAATCAATTCCCATACAAAAGATCTGCATTAGAGATTTAATCATGAACAAAATTAACCCCTGATTTCCTTTAGTTTAAAGAAGTAATGATTTAGAGGAAGGTTTTTTTTTTTTTTTTGAGATCAAGTCTTAGTCTGTTGCCCAGGCTGGAGTACAGTGGCATGATCTCAGCTCTCTGAAACTTCTGCCTCCTGGGTTCAAGCAATTCTAGTGCCTCAGCCTCCCAAGTAGCTGCGACTACAGGTGTCCACCACGATGTCGGGCTAATTTTTGTATTTTTAGTAGAGATGGGGTTTCACCATGTTGGTCAGGTTGGTCTCGAACTCCTGACCTCAGATGATCTGCCCACTTTGGCCTCCCAAAGTTCTGGGATTACAGGTGTGAGCCACCGCACCCAGACTAGAGGAAGGTATTCTTAATATGACCATATTCAAAGTTATCACAGGGATATACTTACATGAAAAGTATTTATCTGGGACATCAGAGGGTCTCAATCGAGCTGCAGGTCCATAGATAACTTTAATATTTTTAACATCCCCCAAATATTTATTCAGATATATGTATTTCTTACAACTGCCTTGTTCCATGCCTAGGAGAAAAAAAATTCCAAAACATGCTGTAACCTTCACAAAAAATTTAATATGCAGAGCAGATTTTTTTTTTCACTCCCAGAGTTAAATATGGGTGTAGCACTCATATTAGTTGAACATCTGATAAGACAGAATTTCAGATGTATCTCTTACTTCACTTTTTTCAAAATCTTTTCCATCACCCAAATTTATTTTAATGTTTCTTTTTTATATTACGATATCATTATGTGAGCAAAGAAGAATGTCTTATCACAGTTGTAGACTGAGTATGAAAGCCCAGTAATTTGCCCCAAACCACCTGGGATATTAACTTGGAATGTATGTATGTGATTCACTCTTACTCCAAGACTGGAGCTTCTTTAGCATGTAACTTCTCAGGACCATTTCTAAACATAGATTTCTCTAACTATTTCTGAAGCAAACAAGAACAAAAACAAAAAGAACCTACTTTCTGTATGCACACTGCTTCTGTAGTCCCCAAACTGTACATAAGCATGTTACAAAGATCATAGTAAGTAAAAGTGAAATTAAAATATTATCAAAATTAATATATAATGTTTCTAAAGTCAGATTTATCATGCTAAAGAGAACTGATGTCTGGGCACAATGCTTATGCCTATATTCCCAACACTTTGGGAGGCGGTGGTGGGAGCTTAAGACCAAGAGTTCGAGACCAGCCTGGTCAACATAGCAAGATCCCATATCTACCAAAAATATATTTTTTTAATTAGCCAGGTGTGGTGGCACATGTCTATAGTTCCAGCTACTCAGGAGGCTGAGGTAGGAGAATCACTCAAGCCCAGGAAGTCAAGGCTGCAGTAAGCTGTGATCACGCTACTGCACTCCAGCCTGGGTAACAGAGTGAGACTATCTCAAAAACAAAAGAAGAAAACTGAAGATATAATAACCAGTTCCAATTAAATCTAAAATTTCAGAGTTACAAGAATTTCACGTTGAAAAATATATTTTTTAACTACTCAAATTCTTGGTGTATTCCTCTCTCAAATCAGAAGATACAGGTACATTGTGCTTGATAGACACTTAGGTTTCTGTGAATTCTGTTTCACTTACATTTTATATTTAATGTAATGTTTTCCTGAAGACTTTCTACAAGAAACTACATTTTTAAAAAAGAATTAACTATAACATTCAGAAGAAATGAGAAAACAATCAAGTAAACTTTCTTCGACTCTTTCACCTGAAAGAGTAAATAATGCAAATTCAGATTACCATGATCCGAAATAAGGATGAGGTTCAGGCATCTGTGCAAGTTCAGCTCTTTCAGACCATCCATTAGCATACCAACCATGCTGTCAACCCTCTGCAAGGCTTTGATGACCTAAGAATGGGAAGCAACCTCATGTGATACATTCCACACTCATGGCTATTTATACATAAAGCTCTCTCTGTTAGAAGAAGAGGAAGAGGAAGAAAAAGAAAGAGAAAAAAAGAAAGGAAGAGAGAGAGAAAGAAAGAAAGAAAATAGAGAGAAAGAGAAAGAAAGAAAGAAAGAAAGAGAGAAAAGGGCCAGTGGATGCAACTATGGTGAGCTAATTTACATTAGACTAACACAGGTCAGGGCTGAGATATAAAGAACAGTAAATAACTACAGATCATTAACAATGCAAGAGTCCTAATTCTATACATGTTCAATTTTAAGTTTTGGGAATGACATTAGCTGATCTATTAGTTCTCCCTTCCTAAGGTCAGAATGCTACTACTTAGATTAGACCCAATTTAAGTCAAAATAATAATGGCTCAAATCTACAGCATCTGGTCAGAAACCAGTATGTTCTTAATTACCACTTCATTTTCTACAATTAATTTCTTCTTATGCTTTCTGATCATTCAAATGGTCACTGTATAAATACATTTCCTAATTTTCAAATATGTTAAAATTTTTCATGAAATGCTTCTTATAATTCAATGTATTTAATTTTCTAAATTAGAACTCATAGGAATACAACCCATTATTTCCTTACAAACCGCATGTATTTTACATATAAATATAACAAGAACACAGAATGACAAATGATATTGGCAAATTGCTTTCTGGCATTCATTTTATCCTCTCTCCTTGCAAAACCATTTGAGAAAAATTATTGTACAGTTTTGTGCATTTCTGGTATTGTGTGGAATCAGCTTAATCTTCATTCACTGTCAAGTATATTTCACTGTAATATGAAATAAGCTCTTTCACCGTAATATGAAACAACACAAAGTCTTCCATTCAAAGATATCCAAGCAACATGAACAGCAATTTTTAAGTATTAAGACACAGTGGTTTTGGTGTGCTAGTAATGTTGGAGTTTACAGAGTTTGCAAATTGATGGATATGATTTGAAAAGTAATGGGCTCAACCTTAAATGAAGATGAGTCAGAAAAGCAGGTGCTTTGGCACATTGTTAGTGAATTAGAAAAGGCAGCAATGATTTTAATTTAAAATGTATGTAACCTTATAAACAAATATAAAATGATCCTTGGACTTTTCTCTAGCCAAATTGACCTAGATACGAGTCTTCGGTATCAGTGACTTAAGTAAAAAGACTAAAAATCACACTATCTGTAACTAATTGTTCAAATCAAGACAACAGCTACAAGAAACTTTTCCCTTTGGCCAATTTTGACACATCCAAGTTGCTGGCATGCATCTTCCTTATTCTCCCTCTAAGCAGGAGCATTTCTGCTAAGTTCAAGTACAGAATGAAAGGAAGGCACAATGGAGTTACAAACTACAGTGGAGCTGCTGGAGATGGATTCTGATGGAAAGAATACAAAGGGTAAAAACAGACCTAGGTGAGAGCTTCCTTCTCTCTTCACTCTTTTATCCAAGGTGATAGCTACTTTTTAAGAGGGGCAAAAATTTAGGGCACACTCAGGGAAAGGGAAATGAGTGAAGATGGTTTAGGCAGCTGTTGTAGATTCAAGTGAGAAAAATAAGGATGCTTTTTTGCCTTCCCTCCTTCCTCTGCTGTTGTTCAATTAGGAAAACAATACCCTCAAAAACCAGGATCACAATAGACATGTCAGGCCAGGCTTTAGTCTGAACTCTATGCTGAAGAGTCCTTAAGGCTCACCAACTATCCAGCTTGGGCTATCTGGGCAGGAGAACTGATAGGAATTTGGAAGTGAAGCCCTAGAAATTAAGAAAGAGTGTTTTTTAAAATAGTGTATTACCCCTTGGAATACACATGGGGCACAAGATAACTACATGAGGTTCTGACAGGAGGGATGCCGGCAATGCCTCTTTTCACTTTTATCATGACCAAAAAATAGTCAAGATCCTTACTTTTTACTTCTTTTCAGATCTTAGGTAACAGACAAAGTATATATGCTCGAATCATTTTTTTTTTTTTTTTTTTTTAATGGAGTCCTGCTCTGTCATCCAGGCTGGAGTACAGTAGTGTGATCTCGGCTCACTGCAACCTCCCCCCTGCTGGGTTCAAGAGACTCTCTTGCCTCAGCCTCCTGAGTAGCTGGGGTTACAGGCACATGCCACCATGCCTGGCTAATTTTTTTGTACTTTTAATAGAGACAGGGTTTTGCCATGTTGGCCAGGCTGGCCTTGAACTCCTGTCCTCAGGTGATCCATCTGCCTTGACCTCCCAAAGTGCTAGGATTACAGGCGCGAGTCACTGTGCCGGGCCTTCAAATCATTTTCTGTTCTAATGCTTCCTGTGTTCCAAAATATTAGGTTGGTGCAAAAATAACTGCATTTTTTTTGTCATTAAAATGGTAACAAAAATAATATGGTCACGTAAAAACTGAAAGCAGTATTTGCTATTTTAAAGTGCTACACAGATTAAAACCATAGCCAGGAGCTGGCTAAGTTCCTGAAAGGGTGTCTGGTGAAACAAGATGTTACACTGGAAGTGTTAGTCCATGAGCTCTTTCCTATCTCTAGTTTCCTAGGAAATACTCAACAAAAATAATTATTCAAATATCTCTATACTTTTGACAAAATCTCCCATCCTTCTATGGGAACTCTGTTGTAAGCAAGGTCTCAGGTGGCAAAAGACATATCTTCTAAGGAAGAGAGTTCATAGAAGGCTTCCTCTGCTCTTTGACTTACTACCCTATATTTTCATATTGGATGTTTAGCTGTTTACAACATTCTCAAAAAGCACTTGGTATTTAGGCCAAGGTAAAAGGCCATGGAGTGGATAAAGGCTTTCAGATTGAAAACATGGAAGTTAATTTATTATCAGTTCAATTTAGCACTGCGGAAAACGTAAGCTAAACAATTCTCCCAACTCTTATTTTGTTTAAAGTGCATCCTTTTATTTAGCAATATTGTGCATAATACTCGCTTTTTCCAGAAATCACAGACTTTTACAGAATAGCCTAGAAGCCTCCTTCAAAGCGAGGTTCAGTTTGATGACTGGGTTTAATGAAGTAATTACTGATAAAAATGTACTTACTTCACTGCTGACTGGTCCATATGAATGACCTGAAGAATCTGGTTCTTCTAAATACAGAGTGTAAAAGTGTGGTCTAAATCAAACAGTATCAAAATGTAATATTTTACGAACACATTGAAAAACAGAATGGAAAAAATAATTCATCAATTGATAGGGATTAAATTTTATAATACTGGGGTAACAGTTCTACTGAAAAATAATTTACAGCTTTGAAATTCTTCAAAATGTGGTATGGTCGTTCACTAAAGAATTTATTTCGATATAAAACATCATAGCAAATAGCTAAGTTTTGTTGCAGTCTATTTTAAAACAGAAATACTACATTTGTACAAAACAAAAAAGTATTTACGAAAGAAATTAATCGCCTACATACCTTTCATCTTTAGGAAGCTGTAGCCACTGAAGAACAGCTAAAATCCTTTCTTCAAATGGTATTGAACTAAAATTAAGAATAAACAAAAAGGAAAGATGTCTGACAATCGTTTAAAATACAGATTTTTTTCACTGAAAATGTCATCAAGACCTACTAAGTGCTATTTAGCATCTATTGTGTTTGAAATCAATTAAGGGTTTTATTTGAAATTTATTTTCCCAATGAAAGAATGAAAGTTAGGTTTTACACAGAAAAAAAGGTTGCAATTGGATTTAAAACTTTGCTTGCTATCCTCTACTTGAGGATATATTCATGGACCTGACAATAGTCACTGCTTACCACATGAATAACTCATGTGTTAATATATTTCACAAAGCATGTATCAGGAAGAACTCACTCACTGATGACTCAGCACAGCTGGGGAGTAGGCACCTGAGGAGCTGATGGCAGTTCTCGAGGCAATATTTCCTGAGCAAAATTGATTATGCCTTCCTCTGGACATTGGCTTTGTTTACACACTTCCAATCAGAGTTCTTGCCCTACCCCAAGTACAATTAGTCATGTACTTTACTAAACCTTAGAAAGTCAGAGACTCTATACTATTAATCTTTGAATCCCCCATGCCTAGTGCATAACTCTTTGTTTTGTTTTGAGACGGAGTTCCACTCTGTCACCAGGCTGCAGTGCAGTGGTGGATCTTGGCTCACTGCAACCTCCACCTCCCAGTTCGAGTGATAACCCTGACTCAGCCTCCTGAGTATCTGGGACTAAAGGTGTGCATCACCACGCCCAGCTAATTTTTTTTTTTGTTTGTATTTTAGTAGAGATGGGGTTTCACCATGTTGCCTAGTCTGGTCTCAAACTCCTGATCTCAGGCGAACTGCCCGCCTCAGCCTCCCAAAGTGCTGGGATTACTTGAGCCACCACACCTGGCCCATAAACTATTAATTACTGTCCATGGAGTAAAAACAGTGACAAATAAGAAAGTGGAGAAGAAGCATTGCACCGTGCTCATGGAAACCATAAGAACACAAACTAGCATAAGATCACAAGGAAAATTGCCATACATTTTTTGTCTGGGATTTAAGATAATTTCTGTTCACCCTTCTAAACACCTTGTTGTATTGATTTTGTGATCGAGATTTTATAATTTTAAAATAAATAAAATTATTTTGGTAATCTTGCTCAAATTGGCCAAAGAGATTCTTCCATTAAAAAGTTTTTGTTTTTTCTCAATGCATCATGGATTTCAAATATCACAAAGAGGCTATTCTAATCAGTTTCTTACATTAGAAAGCATATTTATTAATTTAGAAGTGGAAAATCAGAGGTACCATTAATATCTTCTTTTAAATAGTAATTCCAAACACAATAGATGCTAAATAGCAGAAAATCATTCCCACCTGTGTCCTCTTTAATACACTCATCTTTTCCTTCTCTTGGTTCTGAAAACAACTTTACAAAAATTGTAACTGAGGAAATTATGACAGTGAAAGAGATCACACCAAACCAATTCCATCTTACTTCTAACCTTTAAGCTGTCCTTTTTCATTCCTGGGCGTAGGCTGAACTAACCTTTGGAAGGAATTTAGTTCCTAGTTTAACTCTGACACAAAATTGGTAATAGCTCTTCCCCCACCCCCCCCAAAAAAAAATCCCCTTCTTGCCCTGGGGACCGGTCTACCTTAATGTGACTAACAAAGCTACAAGATCAGAAAGTATGGTTTAGGGGACATGCAGCCTCCAGCTGTAATAGTCTGAACTTCCCCAAATTGCTCTTGAGAATAACATCACTAGTGCCGGGCGCGGTGGCTCACGCCTGTAATCCCAGCACTTTGGGAGGCCGAGGCGGGTGGATCACGAGGTCAAGAGATCGAGACCATCCTGGTCAACACGGTGAAACC
>NW_016107396.1:689473-701780 GCF_001604975.1 Cebus imitator
AAAACCTAAGATTAGTGCCTGAGATATTTTGCAGATCCCGCAGTCCATGCACCAGCTGACACCACCCAGACTGGTAATCTGGTTCAACCAGTTCTGCAATCCCACCCAGAAACAGGAGACAGCAAGAAAAACTCACTCGACCCCCTAAGATTCCATCTCCAACCCGACCCATCAGCACTCACTACTTCCCAAACTCCTATCTGGCAAATTACCCTTAAAACCTTGTATCCCAAAATGCTCAGGAAGGCTTATTTGAGTAATATTAAAACGCTGGTTTCCCACATAGCTGGCCCTGCATGAATTACATTTTTTCCAATGCAATTCTCCTCTCTTGATAAACCCAGTCTGTCTAGGAAGTATACAAAGTGAACCTCTTGGGCAGTTACAGTTCTCTCTCTTTCTAGAGTTAAGATGTGCGGTACCTCCATTCCCAGATGGCTACCTTCATCATGATCTCATTTTTCATACTTGCCCAGAGATCTGAACTAAACACGTTATCAGTGTTTCTAGAAAGGCTCTAGAAAACACTTGTCTAGTTTCACTGTCCATTTACAATCCATCTAAACTCCTGGAGAAAGAGTTCTTCAGTTCTCATTTTTCAGTCATCATATCACTCAAATGCTAAAGCTTGGGATTCAATAAAAAGGCGATTACGTAAGAATTAGCTGTTCTATGTTACAGATTCTAGAAAAAGTTCATTTTACATACCTATTATACATTTTATAGATGTCTGGGAAAATTCCATTAATTTCCACATCTGATCCTGGCCAGAAAAATGTGCCAGACTTGAGGCCTTGATACTTAGCAGTGAGCCAAATCTGGAGCAGATAATGAAGGAAAATTAAGAAATCATGCAAACATTCCTCTCTTAGGAAAATATGTGTTCATGCAATACCAACACATTCCTTGTCTATAGTGCAAGGTCAACGAGCTTCAGCACTTAGATCACAAGAACCATGACATATGACTCTTAAGCAGCAACAAGTTATTAAATAGTCAGAGATTAACTCCTGTAACTTTTGGAGCTAGAACCCTAATTAACAGATTTCTCTTGAAAGAAAAAATTCACAAATATACATGTCTTTAATTTGCTAAGATCTCTGTGTACGTAACTAACTTTTTTTTTTTTTTTTTGAGATGAAGTTTTGCTCTTGTTGTCCCGGCTGGAGTGCAACGGCACCATCTCGGCTCACTGCAACCACCCCCTGCAAATTTCAAGCGATTCTCCTGCCTCAGCCTCCTGAATATCTGGGATTACAGGCATGCACCACCACACCCAGCTAATTTTGTATTTTTAATAGAGATGGCGTTTCTTCTTGTTGGTCAGGCTGGTTTCGAACTCCCAACCTCAGGTGATCCACCGTTCTCATCATCCCAAAGTGCTGGGATTACAGGCATCCGCCACGACACCCAGCTGTGACTAACATTTATTAAGCACTTATTATTTCCAATCATGGCTCTAAATAGTATTCCTACAAGTACGCTACATTATTAATTCACATAATCCTCACAATAATCCTACAAAGTAGTAAACAGTATTATCTACAGTATGGATATGATAAAACAGAGGCAGAGACAGAATGATTTGTCCAAAGACACACAGCCTTAAACGTCAGAGCTAAAATTTGAATTAATAACCTGCAAACTAACTATCATGCTGTTTGTCTTTCTAAGAGGAATACTATGATTATTTAAATAGAACCTATATAATTATTGTGACAATTTTAAAAAGTAAAAAAAGGAGAACACAGCTAAATCACAATTAGAAAAAAATCTCCTAAATTAGCACATGTAAATAAAACCAAGGCTTTCAAAAGCAGTGTAGTTTTGTGTAGGTCAAAACTACAAAAACAGTGTAGTTTTGTGTAGATTCTAGTTTTTCTTCTACCAGAGGCAGATAGCAGTAATATGGGAAGATTTTTTACAGTAATCTCCCTATATTACTGCTATCTGCTTCTGGTAGAAGAATTGATCAGAAAAGAAAAATGGCCCAGCACAACCCAAATCCACCTCTGAAATAAACTACCCTCCTTTTACACAATTATATAAGTTATGTTTAGGATTATCAGCATTCATCTCCATTTACAAAAGAATGGCCACAGATACACTAAATGAAATAGGTTATTAAAAGCTCCAGAGAATCTGGTTATTTTACTCTGATTGGAAAAGATGAGAATAACAAACTATTTTAGTAGATAAAACAAAGATCTCACCGGTTCTCCTTTGTACCACTCAGGATTAAATTTCTCTTTACTTTTAAGTGAAAAGGAAGCATTCAATTTGGGATCATACATTTTATTGTCAATTATGCCATGAGATTCTGGATACAATCCCTAAAAAAGATAAAACAGATTTTATGCAATTTCTGAGTTTATTTAACGTTAAATAAAGTCACAGAAAAAAATCATCCAAGAGAAACTGATAACTGAAGCCACATGGAATTATAGTCAGTTTAAGGAAAGAAAAACAAAACAATCGGGTAATGTCAAAACACAATCAACCACTTAAGATTTTACATTGTATTTGTGATTTAAACTATGTAATAGGAGAAAATAAGTCAGTAATACTAAGGATAAAGATCTATATAAAAAAGGCAGCCTCGGCTGGGCGTGGTGGCTCATGCCTGTAATCCCAGCACTTTGGGAGGCCGCGGTGGGCAGATCATGAGGTCAAGAGATCAAGACTATCCTGGCCAACAAGGTGAAACCCTGTCTCTACTAAATACATAAAAATTAGCTGGGTGTGGTGGCGCACACCTATAGTCCCAGCTACCTGGGAGGCTGAAGCAGGAGAAATGCTTGAACCCAGGAGGCAGATGTTGCAGTGAGCCAAGATCGTGCCACTGCACTCTAGCCTGGCAACAGAGTGATACTCTGTCTCAAAAACAAAAACAAAAACAAAACAAACAAAAAAAGCCTGCAGCCTCTCAAATTTTGAAAACAATACTGCTGTTTTTTTAAATTGTGAGTAAAGCATTTCTGCAGAACAAATTCCTCTTTTGGCGGGGTCCCAGAGTAGCCTGCATCAATATAAGCTAACATACTAATTTTCTGGCCTCAATTCTAAAGCTTAATGAGTTCTACTGTTTTACTTGACTCAAATTAAATCTGGAAACTTTGAAACAAAAACAGTACTGTAATCCTATTTGGAGTCAGGCAAAGTGGCTTGCTTAAATTCATCATCAAGATGATTGGAAAGACAAGTTGCGAACACAGGAGTTTGGGACTGTTTTTTGGCTAAATAAAATAAGCCACAAAACTAAGATACAAGAATCAGAAAATCTTAACACTGAAAGGAAACCAGGAAATCATTTCTTGAGGTCTTGAGTCATCTCTTTTCACAGATGAGAAAATGGAGACCCAGCAGGTAAAGTGACCTTTCCAAAGCCACTTTCAGCTAGTTCATGGCAGAGCAAAGATCAGAACCTCGGTTTCTTTGCTTAACTACATATTGGAAAACAAGTTGTTTTTCTTTGATCTTAAATCTATCCCCTCAAAAAAAATGTTACAATTCCATCTCACTTCTGCAAAGAGATCAAAGTTGAAATGCAGAGCTTACAGTGACAATGCTGTAGTGATTGGGAAACGTTTTTGTTGGATATACCGGTCTCATGTTTTTAGTATATGTTCCACACTTTTCTAGAAGGGAAAAAAATAAACATTGTTATTAGATACATACGACAATCGGCTTACCTCATTTAGTGGTGGTACCACAGCAGTCTAAACCATGTAAAATAAAAAGTTAGCCGAGGAGGGATTTTAATCAGATAAAAATTCAGGATGAATTATAAAGCAACACTGTGGATACAATTCAATGTTAAAGATGACCTCATTTCTCAGAAAAACATTAAAATAATGAAGCCAATTAGATATTGACCCTATACTTACCCATAACATTACTTCATTCAAGATGAACAAGTTATAATAAAATGATGCATGTGAGTTGTAATAAACTGATGCAAGTTCTCTGATACTACTTAGCGGTCAAGTACCTAAATTATAAGAGCTAGAAAAAGAAAACTGAACTAGTAGCTAAGTCTATAAATTAAAACAAGGGTGAAGGAGTAGCTGGGAAGACAGTGTCCCAGGCCATAGACCTAGAACCAGCTAACCTTGGACAAACTCAGCTGCTTTAAAGACAAAAGGCATTTTGTGGCTTCAAGTCCAAGAATGCCCAGAAGTCCGATTATTCCTGATCCTCTGCTGATCTAGTTCTAGTACCTTATTCCTTTTCTTTTTCTCCTGCCTCTACTATTGAGGAGGGAACACATAACTAATGATTCTATCATTCAAAGCTCCATTGCCTAAAAATGTCCCTCAGATTGGCATATGTCTATATATCTCACTGCCTTCTAGCAGTTCAGAACTACAGGATACATGCCCTAATTCTTCAAAGCTAGGGCTTGGGCTCATTGTTTATTGATTTATTTTAAACTTCATATAGAGGTACCTCCAGCTCCTTAACTCTAAAGTCAGGATGCCACATTTGGCACCATGGAGACAAGCTCTCCTGATAATGGTAGCAAAGGGCTGCATTTACACTTCAAAG
This sequence comes from Cebus imitator, assembly GCF_001604975.1. Lineage (NCBI taxonomy): Eukaryota > Metazoa > Chordata > Mammalia > Primates > Cebidae > Cebus > Cebus imitator. The sequence continues at coordinate 694,022 of NW_016107396.1, forward strand.
GCCATGGGCCTGCTGGGAAGAACACAGTTTTGTCTATGCAAAGTTAAAGCCTTTTTATGCAAAATATTTAGAAAAAGAAAAAAAAAATCTTCTTCCATGTAGAAATTAAAAACTAAAAATTTTTAAAACTCTCCCAAAATTATTGTGTCACTTCGTAAGACAAGCATAATGACATACATATGAATTTACAGAGAGTGATCTTAATGTTTAAAGCAACTCACATACTCGAATCTGTTAAATAATATTTTAGAATTCCACAAAAAGCTAAAGTAACTGTATTTACTTACTTCCATTTTAGTCCAGTATTACACTGTAGTTGCTTAAAGGTTGTTAACGTGATTTAAAACGCTGGCTTCAATATTAATAAAAGACCATTCTATTTCATGGGAAATTTATAGAAAAACCATTTAATTAAGGCTTGATTGGGATTTAAAAACATTGGAAGAGTCCAATTCAATCCAAAGGAGAATACAGGATAACTGACAAATATTCTATGTCTGAACTGGTAACATCTCAAAAATAACCTTTAGTTTTTGAAATTCTATTTTTGAAATAAAATATTTGTAAAATAAGGCCAGGCATGGTGGCTCACACCTGTAATCCCAGCACTTTGGGAGGCCAAGTGGGGCAGATTGCTTGAGCTCAGGAGTTTGAGACCAGCCTAGGCAACATGGCAAAACCTTGTCTCTACTAAAAACACCAAAATTAGCTGGGTATGGTGTCACATACCTTTAATCCCAGTTACTTGGGAGACTGAGGCACAAGAATAGCTTGAACCTGAGAGGCAGAGGTTATAGTGAGCCAAGATGGCACATAAATAATAATAACATTTGTAAAATAAATAAATAAATAAATAAGGGACTTTTTCACAAGGAATTCAAAATTCTGAGAAAGAATAAATACATATAAAAGTGACCAAAGGTTAAAATTCTAAGAAACCGTATTAACTTAGAAGTATTTGAAGGGCAGCTTCAGAGTAATCACACTATTAAAGGTTAAGGGCCTCATCACCAGTGAAACAGTTAGGTTCTGCCAGTACTTTTCCAAGAAAGACTGCCTACCTAGTCTATCTCACTGAAATTGTGATATTCCAGCAGTAAACTCTGAAGTTACTCACTTAGTTTGCTAATAACAGGAAGAAGTCCACCCCAAGTGTGTAAATATTCTGCCCTGAATCCATCCAAAGAAAATAAAAGGGTAGGAGGCGTTTCAAACCTGGGCAATAAAAAAGAAAAAAAAAAATGTTTAAAAAGCAAAGAGAAGACATATCCATTGAAGATGTATTCCCTTCTGGGCAGAGGTCCCGTGAAGATTTTCCGTTAAGGTCTGTGTGATCTAAAGAAAACTAAAGCTCGGCAAGCATATTTATAAAGGATATTTCACAAGCATTTACATTTATATACAAGCTCTGTAATTTCATAATACATATATATCATCAAATAGTATATTTTAAGCATTCATATCATTTTGAGGCACCATACAAAGAACATCATTCATGGCTCCTGCTGTTCCCAAAAATTGCTACTAAACCAATTGCTACTAAAATATAACAGTATTTTCCCAATTTGCAGGAAAATGAACAAATTTAAAAAAACAGCATTTTCTACATTATACTTTAGACATCTATATTATGGAAATATTTATTTCCATAAATATTTTTTCCTGTACCATCACTTTCTGATATGGTCTCTAATATAGTAAATAGTACTGCATACAGTATACATTATACACTATTTTATTATTTAATTTATTTTAGCACTTTATTTTTATTTTACTTTTGAGACAGGGTCTCGCTCTGTTGCCCATGCTGCAATGCAGTGGCGCCATCACAGCTCACTGCAGCGTCAACCTCCTGGGTTCAAGCGATCCTCCTGCCTCAGCCTCCTAAGTAGCTGGGACTACAAACATGGACCACCAGCCTGGCTAATTTTTTAATTCTTTTTTTTTGTAGAGATGAGGTCTCACTATGTTGCCCAGGCTGGTCTCGAACTCCTAGGCTCAAGCAATCTTCCCACCTCAGCCTCCCAAAATGTTAGGATGACAGGTGTGAGCCACCATACCCAGCCTATATACTGTATTTTTAGGCTTAATATATTTAAAAGATATAAATACTTAATACAAAAGTTTGAGAGATACTACATTTAAATATATAAACAACAAAGAAATAATTCCAAGCTGGGAATGATCAAACAATGAGGATTCAACAATGCATACATACATCTACAAAGAGTTAATGTGCAATGTGGAAATCCAAAGAGGAGACCAAAAACCACATAGGATGCTAATATACTTGGCAAATGAGAATAGCTATGGACAACAGCTACCTGGCTACCCCAACACAGCCATGGCTCAGAAATTTTGCAGCATCTAATAATACGTGGTAGGTGGTAGAGAACTTATATAACACTGGATAACTGTGAAAAAACTTTCCACTGAAAGTTTACTCAGCAAATTTAAAATGTGACAGCAAATACCTAACCTTGCCTTTTTAACCCTGCCTGCTCCCACCTTACCCGCATTCAAAAACACAAAAGCAACCCCACAAGGAGAAAATTTTTATACGGTTTTCACTAGCTACTGCCTGTAACATAGCTCTACCAAGAGACTCTCTAGAATCAGTGTATATAGTCTTAATGGTCCATATAAAGCTATATAAAACTAGTTTTATTCAATCAACAGAAATCATTAAAGCAGTTTAGAGGGCCATCAGGTAAACGTACTGGTAAATTTTCTAGTGTAATAATAAGTGTTCTAACTTACAATCTTTTTGTAAAGAAAGGGTTATGTTTTCCACTAAAAGATTCAGCATTAAAAATGAAAAATAATGAGCAATATTTAGAAGAAAAAGAGTCAAAATTCACTAAGTCTCACATGCCCTACTTGGTCTTAAAAGACAGTTTAGAGTATGTGAAAAGTTTTCCTTAAAAAAAGGCTCTTCTGATGAAATTATTTGGTTAAGGTTTAGTTTTTGCTGCTGTTGCTACTGTTTATTTAATTCAAAAAGTACTCTTCCTTCCAAAAGAAAAAAAAGAAAACATATAACAAAAATTATATACATGAACAAAATGAACTAAAATACAGCTTTAAAAATTTTACTAGTCTGGAAAAACTACCATTTTAAAGAGGTAAAAATTTTTTTCTGAAGATGAATAATTCAAATTTATGAAATGGTAGACCTCAAATGGAACAAGGATAATTACACCTAACATCTTTAAGCAAATCTTCACCCTTTAATTCCACACACACTCTTTTTGATGGTGTCATATATGGAAGACCCTGTACAAAATATTTGAAGGACAAAAAAAATGAACTATTTTTAAAAATGTATCACCTCTCACAAACAGGTTGTCTATCCCGAAAATGCATAAATGGGCCAAAATACAAAGAAAAGAAAAGAAAAAGCTAAATTTTCTACAAGTTTAACAGCTCTCAAAACTCCAAATGAAAATAAAGATCCTTCCTTCCTACAAAGAAAAATGCAAATATTTCTATCTAGCATTCATCAGTACTGAGGACTAACTATTCATGGCCTCTCTTTTCCATAAACTCCAGAATAGGGATAACTCCATAATCATCTCTATACCACCATTGCCAAATACAAGATCAGGCTAAAAATACAGGCTGGGCATCCCAAATCTGAAAATCTGGGAAATCTCAAATGCTTCCAAATCCAAAACTTTTGAACACTGACATGATGTTTAAAGGAAGTGCTCACTGGAGCATCTGGGATTTTCAGATTTGAGATGCTCAAACTGGCATAACACAAACATCCCAAAATCTAAAAATATCCAAAATCCAGAACAGTTCTCATACCACATATTTTAGATTAAGGATGCTCAACCTGTAATGTATAAAAAACCAGTGATTTTATTATTTTTAACATCTTAATGTGGAAAGAGAAAAAAATGATACTATACTCCTAAAAAAGAAGCAATAATACCTCAGAATATAATCTTACCCTGCTGGGCACTGTGGCTCATTAATGTTCTCACATGGTTCTTCTACCCAACTTTTTTCACCTAGAATATTTTCAAGAAAATAAAATGAATTGAACACATTTCATATAATAATAATTATGATGCTTGTGAGACACATTAAGGCAGATTCCAAAAACAAAGTACATGAACAGATCGATAGATAACATGGGACATGACTCTAGACGTGTATAATCAATAAAGAGAATTAGTCTGTTTCAAAAAAAGAGTTAGTTGATGTCAGGAATTAAAAATGGATGCAAAATTGTAAGACTAAAACACACTACTATATTTGTGAGAACGTAAAGGTATCGTTTTCAATTTCAAATTCTTATTATTTTCAGCCAAAATTTACAACCCTCTTCTTCTATCCACTCATCAAAGTCCTTGGTATTTTAATGTCTTAGTTCTCTCTCATATAGAGTCAGGTTCTGTCAAGAAATTTGAAAAAAAAACTAATAATACCTGGACAAGCATCATAATAGCATCACCTTACAAAATGCCCTCGAATCTTTCTAAATAATTTCACATCGACTCTCTAAATGCACAGCAGACAGTGTCTCTATTTACTAGGAGGGAAGCTGGGACATAAAAGTCAGCCAGGACTGTAAGAGTGATCTTTCCACAAATACAGCCTTACATATGCTGTTATTATCAAAATAACATAAGGCAGGAGAATGAATGGCTATAGATAAAATAAGATTGGCCATGTGTCCATAATAATAATTATTAAGCTGGGTGATGGGTATAATGTTCTTACATACTCTCTCTCCCCATGTATATATTTAAAAGTTTCTTTAATAAAAAGTTTTGAAAGTATTTTTTTCAGCTAATATAGTTGGCTAATAACCATGACTCCTAACATAAAAGATAACACCTATGTAAAACCCAGCTAAGATGTTGGAAGATGCCAGGCTGCTGCAGAACCCAACGAGCACCTGACCTTGACACACAGAACTGTAGTTGATGCAGCAGTCCCCTTGGTCCTTGCAGTCATCTGAACAGGCACAGAGGCTTCTGGTCAACCTTTTCTCACCACACCTGAATTTGTTGCAAGTCCATATATGTTCTAGAAAAAACAACAGCAAAATGTGTTTCATGTCTAAAATTCAACATGTCCAAAGTGAACACAGAATTGCTGAACTCCTGAGTATGATCCATGAGCAACAATGAACCATTTCACAGCTCTTAATCACTCACAGAATCTGCCACTACCAGGGCCACTCTGACCTAATGGGGTAAAACATGTAGGAAACAATTACTATTATTTCATTAAAACTCCAGGATTTTGTCATTTTCAAATTTAGACACACCTTAACATTATACAATTCATATGTAGGCTTGGCTTCTTTCACCTGCTAAAATTTAATCTAGGTCTAACTCTCAGGCCAAGGTAAGAGGATTTCTTGAGGCCAGGAGTTTGAGATCAACCTCGGCAAGGTAGTGAGACCTCATCTCTACAAAAATTTTTAAAATTAGCTGGGCACAATGGTGGGAGCCTGTAGTTTCAGCTACTTGGGAGGCTGAGGCAGGAGGATCTCTTGAGCCCAGGAGTTCAAGGTTGCAATGAGCCATGATTGAGCAACTGCTCTCCAGCCTGGGTGACAGAAAAAGTCCTTGTCTTTAAAAAATAAAAACTAATGAAAAATAAATAAATCAGTCTCTTTTAAGTATTATTCCATGTCATATACAGAGAAGTCCAAATCTAACTGAGAAAATTCTCAAATTCTGATAGTTATATTTTTAAAAGTATAGATGGTCATATAAGATCTCTTACTGTCAGAAAACCAAAATGAAAATACTTCTATATTCAAGCAGGCTTTTAGAATTTAAGTGCGAATTAGACTACAAAGGCTTACAGCATACATTAAAAACAGGCAAAGTTTTGCTATCTATAAAATACTTAACAAAGAAATTCTATAAATTTTTCTCTCAAGGAACTGTTGAAAGAAAATATAAAAGCTAATGTCAAAATATGTACATATGCTAAACAAACAAACCAAAAAAATCGTATACCTGCAAGACACAGAACTTTTCTTGATCTTTTTCTAATGACCATAACTCCATTTTTTCCCTGCACATCCATACCTGGTTCTATACATGTCTCCTGGTAATCTAAACAGCAGTTTCCAAGCTCAACACAAGCAACATCACAGCGACAGTTCCCAAATGTTCTCTCAAAACAGCGACCTTTGCAACTTTTAACTGAAAATATTGAACAGTAAGTTAGATGTTTCTAATCATTATATAATTCAAAACAAACATCAACAAAATTCAAACCGCTTTAGAAAATACAGATAGAGTAACAAAGGGACCCAAAAATCTTTTCACAAATACATACAAAAAGCGATGCAAACAGAAAGTAACCTTATGTACCCAGTTTCTGATTTTCATCTCCTGATGTAGGAAAGAAAGATCACTTTATTATTTTATTATTATTATTATTATTATTATAGTACCTTACTGGGTCTGATAAGACTTAAATATCTATGGTATGATAAAGTCAGAATAAAGGCTTGTTCTGAATATTTTATGCTATGAAAAAGTTAGCTTAAGCAGGCATAGGGTTCCCTAAAATTTCAAAATGTGAGAAAGGAATTTTTTTAGAAGTGATTACGAATATTTTAGAAAGGGACAGATGACCTAGCCTGCCTCACTCTCAATCTTGGTGTAAAACAGCAGCAGTCCCTTTGCCAGAACATTTTCCTTGGCACTGCTCTTCCCTCCCTGACCTAAAACACCCATTTCATCTTTAGATTCAGCCTGGCTCCCTCTAAAAAGCTTTCCTAGTTCCCCAGCTAGGCCTGATTTCCATTTTTTAAAGCTCGTATAAAACCTGGTCCTTCCCCTCAATCACTTAATTCCACTTGTAACTAGCTTATTTGGTTACTATCCCAGTTAGACAGCAAAGACCACATCTGGCTTTTGCCCTGCATATTGTAGCCCTAATACCCAGCCAGTTGCACATCACATAGCTAAATGAATAAATGGCAGATATGGGAGGAAAATACTTTTCATGACAAACAACAATTGTACTGTTGAAGTTCATTACTAGATACCTTAACAAACCAGGTTTCAGTGAAGTCCTAGAAAACTAGGACAGTGAGAAAAAGAAGAAAGAATGGAACACATGGAAAATAACGGACATCTAACAACAACAAAAAAGAAATAATCTTAGTTCTTGACTTTAATGGTGTTCTGACCCAAAGACACTGGCATGGAATTTAACTCTCACTTGATACTGGGAAATCAGGCAATTTTAAGAAGATGAAGTAACAGTAATAATTTCAGAAATACAAACTTTCCTGACCTGGAGTGGGGGTCGATGAAGGCTATTAGAATAATAGCTATTATTTGCAGCTCATTAATATGTAACTAATAATTTTTTAAAACGTAATGCATGCTTTGTTGGGCTTGGATTAAAATTGCTATTTTTCAATCCTTCATTTGTTTGTGTCAACTTGGAATTGAATCACTTCATGCTAAAAGACGACATATATAAACACTAAAGTCTGTAACTTTCTACTTTGGTTAAACTTAGATACGTGTGTTCTGAATAGTTTACTGATTGAATACATAAAATTACTACCTTTCAACAGTACATGATAGCTTAATAACCACTAATTTTTTTAAATAATTAATATTACAGGCCGGGCGCGGTGGCTCACGCCTGTAATCCCTGCACTTTGGGAGGCCGAGGCGGGTGGATCACGAGGTCAAGAGATCGAGACCATCCTGGTCAACATGGTGAAACCCCATCTCTACTAAAAATACAAAAAATCAGC
>NW_016107396.1:701840-703663 GCF_001604975.1 Cebus imitator
AAAAAAAAAAAAAAAAAAAAAAAAAAAAAAAAAAAAAAAAAAAAAAAAAAAAAAAAAAAAAAAAAAAAAAAAAAAAAAAAAAATAATTAATATTACAATCACAGAATAGCCAAACAGAAGAATCTGTTCAATTTTCAAAACTGAATACTCTAGGATGACCATCAATGATTTTATTGCGAGGGGATGGCGGGGGACTACCTCAAAGACAAAATAATAACCACTACTATTTACTGTGATCCAGTTGAATTATTTATTGTAATTTTGTCAATGCTGGATAGATTTCTGCAACTGATGGAAAGAAAGAACTGTATATCTAGAAGTTAAAAAAACATTATTATGGCTTTCAAATAACCAGTATCTGCAATTTTAAAAACTTTGAAAGCATGTACTAATAACTTTCTAGTTGCCCAGGGGTAATAACCGGTCACCTAGTAACCTACCGGGCTGCTTCAGCAACTAACTTGTTAGGGGAAAAGAAGGGTAAAGAATGTCCTCCAAGTCCCTGAAGGAAGTCAGTGAGCAAGAGCTCCAGGGCCACATCATCCGAACACCCAGCCATGCCTGCTTATTCATTCTTAATTTTTTTTATTATTTCAAGATGTTTGTTGGTTGGTTGGTCATAGCCCCTCCTCCTTGTTTTGTGATAATGGTTCATAAGTTTTGTAGGTAGAATTTTATATGGCTAATACAAAAACTTCAAGAAGAAAGCCCAAACCAGCATTGAATTTATAGTATCTATGGAGTACCCATAGGAATAGGAGATAATGTTTACCTCTAATCACATTCTTAATAAGACTGTGCGAGTGCGTGCGTGCCTGCGCGCGCGCACACACACACACACACACACACACACACACGATTAATTACCTTCTTTGGCACAGCTTGGTTTCAGCCCAAATATACAACCAAGTATTGTTGTTAACACACATACTGACAATACCTGTAGGGAGAAAAGAGAAAATTATATGGTTTATTTTTTTAAAAATATTTTATTTATTTTATATTTTTAGAGATAGAATCTTACTCTGTTGCCCAGGCTAGGGTACAGTGGCACAATTATAGTTCACTGTAACCTTGAACCCCTAGCATCAAGTGATCTTCCTGATTCAGCCTCCCAAAGTGCTGGGATTATAGGCAAGAGCCACTATGCCTGGCCTTATATAGTTTCAAAATCCTTCTATTTCTCTAAATGTTTTATTGCTTTAAATGTTTCTAAACTTGTTGGTGCTGTTCTTTTTTTCAATCTGGGTGTTAATCACATAGATGTGTTCGCTTTTTGAAAATTCCAATTATACACTTGTGATTTGTATACATTCTTGAAAAGCATTTTATACTTCAATAAAAAGTTTTCTCAAATGTCAACCAACCATTCTAAACCATCCAATGTTAATGTAATTAGAAACTCTCCAAGTTAGTATAAATAAATTAGTCAGAAAAATTATAATTAAGGGAAAGAGAGAGAAAATCCTATTTAGAGTCTGAATTTCCTATTTATTAATCCATTAAAGGCAATATGTGAGACTATTATTATATGCCTCTTTTAACAGTTCTACACAAACCCAAACATAACATCCTCACACGTACTGTGGCACCTGTGGGAACGAGACCTGAAGAGGGTCAGCTGACAACCTCCCAGACCAAGTGTTCAACACACTTGTTGTGTGATTTCAGGCAGGACGCTTAAGCTTTCCAGACACCAGTTTATTCAGCTATAAAATTTAAGGGCGCCTGTAATCCCAGCACTTTGGGAGGCCGAGGCAGGTGGATCACGAGGTCAAGAGATCGAGACCATCCTGGTCAACATAGTGAAACCCCGTCTCTAC
>NW_016107396.1:703933-751410 GCF_001604975.1 Cebus imitator
TTTCCAGTGCTAACACTTTGCCACTTTCTCATTCTCCCTCTTCTGGCCTTTGACATTTTAAAATAATTGGACACACGCTACAACCCCGAAGAACCATGCCAGAACGTCTATGAATTAGAAGACAAAGGAGCAGAATAACCCACAAAACATTCCTCAATTTTTTTCAGTGCGCCAAGTTTCCCTGAAAGCTCCCTGGAATGTCAGATTACAAGGCACTTCAATAAAATATTAATTGAGTACTAATGATGTGCAAAGACTGTTATACGCTGAAGGAAAAAATAAGAGCTAGCTCAAGGAGTTTCTATTTGGGTCAGAGAAGTTAAAAACAGCAGCATCAGTGGCCCATATTTGGTAGACCCTACAAACCAGCTGCAAAGTTCTACAGTTGTTTAAAGAAGGAGAAAGGTTGGGGTGGCTGGGGACAGGGAGATCACAAAGCATTTCCTGGAGCAGGCCCTTAGCATAGCTCTGAATGGGGGAAAATGATGTTGCCAGGCAGAATTGGAGGAAGGGAAGAGAGGACAAAACACAGCAAGCTTCTAGGAGAAAGCACAGCATAAAGAAGGGTTCCAAGAAGGCAGCCATGTGGAAGGTGGCAGATGGATAACGAGCAGCCTATCCTAGCTGGAACCAAGAAAATGCAAAGGGGAATGGACGAAGGGTGGAAGTATGGAAAGCTGTTGTAGCATTTCTGGAAAGGTAAGTTGAAGAGATCATAGAGACGGGAGGAATGGGTGAATAGGACCAAGTGGATGATGCGTGGAGGCTTTTATGAATTCATTCCATCAAATGAAGAATATCAAACACGGACAACATACTGGAAACATGCCATCTGCTCTCAAGGTGCCTACTGTCAAGTGACTGCAGAGACTTAAGAGGAAGTGAATGGTAAGAAAAATGAGGCAGCAGTTCTAACTTACTTCAAAATAAAATGGATAAAGGAAAGCAAGCATTTTTGCAAAGAGAGCAAAAGGTTAGCCTTTTTTTAAGGATATAGAAACATGTGTTTTTGTTCATTAAACAAGAAACAAGGAGGTATCAGAGGAAGAGCTTGAACAAGTAAGTTAACATGGGCAAATAAGCAGAACAAGGTATCAGAAGAGAACAGTATGGATTTTCCTAAACCTCTGATGGTGGTATAAACTGACATTGAGGGAGGAGACCCTTAATCACCCTTAAGCATCTAAGACCATCCCCCGCTTGACTTCCACACTGCATTTCAATAGAAGTAAAGGCTGGCAGACTGGGCCACCCTAATCACCCTCCTATAGGTGGCAGGCATGGTGTGGAGGAATCTTTCCGGAATGCATTGTTTACTTACACAGGCTCAAACCCCCACCTAAGTCACTATACCCCAAGCCTACTCCTAAGCCCAAGACCCTTTCACATGTAAATTCTAGAGCTGTAAGACCAAGACCCTTTCACATGCAATTTCTAAAACTGTAAACCCAAGACCCTTTCACATGTAATATCTAGAGTTATAAGCCTATATAAAGGCAGAGGTTTCCTTTGTTGAATGAGCTTGACTGTTAAGCAACTATGCCATCTTGCTCCCGGCTGAATAAATCACCCCTTCCTTCCCAGTTAGGTGTTTGAGAGGTCTGTTTCTCGAGGCTTCTCCTGTTGCAACACAACTCTATGAAAAGACAATGTCTAAAAAGGTCCATGAAACACACCAGGAGAGTTGGCTTATGCCTGTAATCCCAGCACTCTGGGAGGCTGAAGGAGGTGGATCACTTGAGGCCAGAAGTTCGAGGCCAGCCTGGTCAACACGGTAAAACCCCATCTCTACTAAAAATACAAAAAATTAGCCCAGCATGGTGGTGTCCGCCTATAAACCCAGCTGCTTGGGAGGCTCACACAGGAGAATCACTTGAACCAGGGAGACAGAGGTTGCAGTGAGCAGAGATCAGGCCACTATACTCCAGCCCGGGCAACAGAGTGAGATGCTCAAAAAACAAAACAAAACAAAACAAAACAAACAAAAAACTGTTTTACTGTCAATTATAAATGTACAAGAAAATAAAACACAGTAAAACATCTATATTTTATTATAATTTAAAACTTAAAACATGAAGAATTGAAATTGTATTTATCTGTAAAACTTATTTAGAATACTCCAAACGGTATTTACCTTCTTCTCATTATCACATAACTCACAATACAGAGTGAGAATATTTTCTATGCCTTGGAGAATTGTCATATTCCGTATTCCTTTCTAAGTTTAGATCAGTTTCCAATGTTTTAATGTAACTTTTGCACTTTCAACATTATGAAATGTCTCCAAGAGGAAGTTTTGTGCCAGTGTCACTTCCTCTGGGATATCTTCACTCTTTTTCTCACAACTACTCTCCTCATGTCAAAAAATTCAGCTTCACTAGATTTCCGCTGGCTTCATATATGGAGTCTATTGCATCATGGCAGTATTAGCATTCCTATGATTAGCTGTTTCTTCCACAAATCCATTTACATTTGACGTCAATTTCACTTTCAGCATTCTTATTTTTTCTTTTCTTTACTACACTTTCATTATCAGTCCATTTACTTTTTCAGTGATCCACTTTTAGAAAATGTCATTAAGTTCACCTCTGAGACAAAGCAATAACACAACCACATGCTTTGCTGTCTGTGCATGAAATGACTAAATGGTACCTAAGGGCTATTCACTGATAAGACTTTGAAAGAAATGATGCAACTGGTAACTGACCAAAATTTGCACTTGCTGTTTGCACAGTAATTTGTGGACTGATGAGCTAGCAGCAAAGTTTGTACTTTAAGCAATTACTCACAGTTAATATACCTTGGTAAATGAAATTTGAACTATGTTGTTGGGAACTGGTTTTATTTAATAAAACTATGGTAACTAAAATTGTACATGTCAGAGAATTATGCAAAGATAGTACTGCCTGTACTCTCACAAGGGGGCAAAATAGTTGTCCAAGGGTGTTCATTTCAAAACCGTATTCATACAAAAAACAAACCAACCAACCCAGAAATGACCTAAGCTCATTTTAAGGAAACTGGCTGAACAAGTCATGTTTTACCCATACAATAAAATACTCTCAGGGGGTTAGCCTCAGAGATAGGCATGTCAGAAGGCTGAGAGGAAGATACACACACACACACAGACACACACACAGACACACAAACCACATACACACAAAAACCAAACTAAGGTATAACAATAAGAAGCTAGAAACAACTGATAATCAACCTCTTTGATCGTCTTGTCCAAGTAAGAAACATCTGGGTGAGAGTGTGGAAGGAATAGAGAGGGCTTAGGGCATCCCATGTGAAAGATGGCAATAAACCAGTGGGGACAATGAAGACTAAGTCAACGAGGGAAGAATAAAGAAACTCTCAAGCTCTGGGAACCCACCTTAATCTGAAATCATGGAATGTAACAAAGCTGAATGGCCCAAAATTCTAGGAGTGGAAGTGGGAAAATGGAAAGAAAAAAAAAAGATGACATGCCCTGGGAAAGGAAAAGATGGGGCAAACAGAAAACAAAAGGAGATAAGAGAATTAAGGCATGAGTGGAATGGCTGAAAGGGGCAGCAACAATTGAATACAGGTATTTGAATAGGAGAACTAGGTGAACAGGAAAACTACTATGGAAAAACTAGGTGGTAAGTAAGCATTTAAATAGTAACCATTGGTTTAAAATACACATGGTTTATATGCAGCTCTTTATCCTCTTGTTAAGTAGCCAAAGACACAGGTTGACTATTAAAAATCACCTCTTTATTGTTAAAAAGAAGTTCTTAGATTTACCTTTCATAAGATGAGGCATAGACAGAACTGAAATAAAAGTATGACAATAGAAACAATCATTTCTCATTTATAGTCACATCCATAAAAGACAAAATTTAGAATATCTACTACTCTGTTACAAAATACCTAACCAGAATGATTTTTAGTAGGAAATTTCCCTTCAACAATTTTCAGAGTTGGGAAATCTAATTCAGTTTGAATTTTCTTCCCAAAGCAGTTTAATTAATCAATGTCATAATCTACCATCCATTTTAATCTCCATAACAATCTAGGTATTTTTCAAATTTTAATATCTTCCAAGCAACCATAGAAAACATCTTATCTTAGAAAACAAGAAACCGGGAGACAGAAAATAAAAGCAAAGTTTTTGAAATATTTGGAGTTTCCTGCTTGTTTAGTTAACTAAATCATTAGCTCTTAGACATTTAGTGAGTTAAAAGAAAGTAAAAAAAAATTCTTTTTCCTCACCAATTCCCTCAAATACAATGGCATTAGTATCATGTGTATTATTCTTTCTGTAGTAGGCGTTCATTGAAATATAAGTGTCTATTGTGTGCAGTCCCTGTGCTAAAGACCAGAGATAAAAAGAAAATAACTCCTACCCTTACAGAGGAACAAAGGAAGTTGGGTAGTGGAAATATTAAAATGAACGATTGCAATGGACGTTGGTAGAAACATGTAAAAAATGTTAACAAACTAACAACACAGTGGAGAGCAAGCAGAAAAGAAGAGAAGGGTTTCAAATGGCTTTACAAAGAGAGATTTGGAAAAGAAGGGACCTCCCCCTAACAATAAACAAAGGTTTGAGTATCCGCAAGATACAATGTATTTACATTCTATGGCAAAACACAGAAACAAAAAAAAAATTAATTTGTGCTGAAATCCTAATGTCAGAGTTTATAAATCTAATAAAGTCAACAACTCTGAAATGATGCCATAGGTTGATGATAAAGATATGACATAGTTAGAAGCAACCTAAGAATGACACAGTGGTGAACGTATACTCCATGGTGCTTCATGCAAAGCCACAGCGGTAGGGAAGACAACACCAGCCTGGGAAAAAGAAAATAACAACAATCATGGCCGTCACTTCTCTAGTGCCTGGTACTTTTCTAAGAGTTTTATATTAAATCATTTAATCCACACTATAACGTCACAAGATAGATTATGATTAACACAGTTTAAGGAAGCTGAGCTACAGAGGTTAGTAACTTGCCAAGGACTAGGGGCTTGATAAGCATCTGTGGCAATATTTGAACATAGGCAGGCAGAGTGTAAAGGAGGCATGTAGGAGGGGACAGGAAAGGGGAGAGAATAAGAGAGTCCTGAGGTAGCCTGGGGGCAGTAGGTGGAGTGTGTTCAGGCATTGAAACATGAAAGTGACAGGACTGGATTTACAAATCCCAGAAGGATCCCTTGGGATCATTGTGGAAGGCTATGTTATGAGTCCAATGAGAAATGAGGCCTTGGACTTGCCAGCCCCTCTTCACCCAGGAGATGCCACCACCGTGTTTTTCCAGATCTTTCTTCACCCCTAGTTATTGCAGCTCTTACCATGCCCTGTAAGATTTGTCTGTCTCTAACTAGACTGTGAGTTCCCGAGAGGCATGGATTTATTTTCTCACTGCTGTGTTTTCCATGTCTAGTATGGTGCCTCGCACAAAGCAAACATTACCAAATAATCGTTAAGCTGAACATCAGCAAGCTGTGATTTATTAAACATAATTGGGGAGAAACCATAAATCCCCCTAATTTTCCTCATCTAAGCTGACAAGTCAGTTTGTTAAGTGTCATTGTGTCTGCTTTACATAAAGGATACGTACAATAAATATGCACACAAAAAATTTTTTAGGAAATGGGAGATTGCTGGATGTGGTATTCCAATGTGACGATGGAACAAAAATGCCAGTTGAAATGAATTAGCTGACTACATTGGCTATCAGTCCTCTGACCTTTGACCAAAGTTGCGTGCTTTCTGAAATAAAACTGTGAGAATTCAGACCAGCGTGATGCTGGGAGTCTTCACGGGATTACATTTGCTGGCGGATGGGAATTTGATCCTATTGAGTAAATCCAGTGCCAAGAAACTTCTACAAGAGAGTCAAAGGGAGACTCAAAGACAACACATTTCTGAAGAACTTTCAAGCAGTACAAAAGCTCAAAGCAGAAGTTAGAATCTCTTCTTTAAAAAAAAGGTTTTTAAGTTCACTCAAGCAGTTGTTCATGCATGCTTGGTCTCATGCACTCAGTATCATTTTAGTTATGCTAGACTTATCTGAAGAAGATCCTCCAAAACTTCAATGACATTTGATGTGAAGCCATTGATATAACTAGGCACATGAAAATCAAGAAAAGAGACGTCTGGCACTGAGAAGCACGTCACGTAGAGACAAATCTCACAATCTCTCAGTGAAACACTAAAACTGAAGGAATTGACATCTGCCTGGTAAAAACAGCTTCAGGTTCAAAATGACTGGTTCAAATACCACCTATCAAGTCATTTATTCAGCATTGAACAAATATTTCTTGAGATCCTACTACATCTCAAGCACTGACCCAGTGTTGGAGGCACACCTGTGCACAAAATAACTGCAGTGCTCTCACGGGGCTTGCATTCTTCTGACTTCTAGACAACCAGCAGCTGTGAAAGTAGGGCATGTTTCAAATCCTCACTAAGCCTCATTTTTAAATCTATGAAGTGGTGATAATACCCACCTCAGAAAGTTGGCAGGAGCCTTGGGCGGAATGTAAAAAACACGCCTAGACTGGCGACGGGGGCACAGGGTTACTGAATAAATCATAGTTCCTACTAGAAATATCCAATCACTGAAAGGACTGGACCCACTACAGATTCTTCCAAACGGACAGTGCAACTTTACCGATGTTTGCCAACTGCAGGGCAGCCTATTTCCTATTTTTTTAAATGTCATAAAGGAGTACATTAACGTTTTTCTCTCATCTTTTGTTTTAGTTCTACAGTGATCTGTTTCGACAGTAGCTGAAGACCATGCAGTGGCAAAGAAATCTGTCCAAAAGACAGAGTACAGTGAGAAGAAACACAGCACATTATTTTGCAGGAAATGATGACACTAGACATTTTAGTTATATGTATACAATGGCCTTCCAGCCCATGCTACTGAAAAGGGGATCCATGTAAACACAAATTTGTATTAATATCCTAGAGATTTCTACTGATACATATCTATTTGTACATTTAACATATTGCAGCCTTAGACTGATCCAAGCATTTTGGGTACAAGTAGCTATAGAAAAATCCTAAAACAAAAGCCAAATCTACAGTATTTGGCTCAAAAATTATGCTTCTGGGAGTTTATACTAAGGTTAAGAAAGTATGTACAGCCAAGACCCATTGGTATGCTAAATCCAGATCCATCTCACATGCAAGGATACACAAAGACTCAAAACAAAGGGATGGAGAAAGAGTTACCAACCAAATGGAGAGCAAAAATAAATAAATAAATAAATAAATAGAAAGCAGGAGTTGCAATTTTTGCTGATAAAATAGACTTTAAAGCAACAAAGATCAAAAGAAGCAAAGAAGGATATTACATAATGATAAAAGGATCAATGTAACAAGAAGGGCTAAAGATCCTAAATATATACGCACCCAATACAGGAATACCCAGATATATAAGACTTATAAAGAGACTTAGACTCCCGCTCAATAATAGTGGGAGACTTCAACATCAATATTAGACAGATCAATGAGACAGAAAGTTAACAATATCCAGGACTTGAACTCAGATCTGGAACAAGTAGACTTAATTAACATTTATAGAACTCTCCAGTTTAAATACACAAAATATACACTCTTATCAGTACCACATCACGCCTATTTACACGTTTAAATGAAATATTGGTTGGCTGCTTGTTAGTTATCTTCCCTCATTTTTTTTTCGTGTCTCTATTATTAAACACAATTATAGGCATACCCATTTTTAGACTGCATTCTAGCCCGGGCAATAAAGCAACACCCCTGTTCTCTCTCCCTCTTCCTCTTCCTCTTTCTTTCTCTCCTTCATTCTTTTTTTTTTTTCTTTTTAATTCTTTCTTCTTCTTTAAAAAAAAAAAAAAAGAGTGGGAGAAGCTAGCGGTGGCTCACGCCTGTAATCTCAGCACTTTGGGAGACTAAGGCAGATTGAAAAAAAAGAAAGAAAAAGAAAAGTAGGGGAAAAAAATACGAATTAAAAAAAAAAAATTATAGACAATCCAGATGAGGATCATCTAGCATTATATAAGATAGAGACATGCATTCTAGGTATAGCCTTTAATATTGGGCTTCCTTACTAGGCAAATAGCTGGCTTTGCATTTACTATACTAGCAGCTCTTAGAAAATAACTGAGAAAAAAATATTTATATAGATATATATAAATACACATACACACATACTTGGCAATAGGAAGTGTTGGCAAAGATGCAGGAAAAAAGAAAAAAAGAAAGTATGTACAAATATTTAGATGTAAATATATACATCACAGTACTATTTATGAGAAAAACAGACACACACATAATGTCCAAGAGTAGGAAAATACCTAAAGAAAATATAGACCATTTATATAAGAGACTGCTATACAGCTATTAACAGTGATGATTTAGAAGAAAATTTAATGAGATGGGAAAATGACCCACTATTGAGTACAAATAACAGATTATAAAACAGAATGGGTAATATGGTTCCAATTTTTGGTTATATATGAATCTACAGTTGATGGATTGGCTTACAAGTTATTTTGTCATCTTCTTGGTGTTTATATTTATTTTCCAAAGTTTCTACAGTGGACCCATGTCCTGTTGGAATCAGTACACAGGACAACCACAGGGCTAATGCGGGTATGAGTGACCCAGAGTAAACTCTTCCTCATTCTGGCATTTTAGGGGTTCTCAGCATAACAGTAAGCTCCTTCTCTGCCTATTTACCTTAAGCAAACTCCAATAAACAAATTCTGCTGGAATATTCAAAGCTCCATGAATCTACCTAATCTCTCATTCTTAAATATAAATGAACCACCATGATTCACCAGTCATTTGAGGTAAGCCTACAACAAAAGTCTAAGATCAACACAGAAGGGTAAAGGGGACAAGGGAAGAGAAAAAAGCATTAGAAATAAAAAGATATCTTATTAAGTATAGTCAATGGGATTCAAAAAGACACATATAAGACTTCACATTAAAAAGTCCTAATATAAAGGATCCAAAATAATAAATCATAGAAGGCTCACATCAATTCTTATCATTGTAAAATTCCAGGACACCAACAGTAAAAAGATTGTCAAGTGAAAGGCTATGCTAACTTCATAAACTAGGCTGTGAAGATGGTAAGATTGGAGTTCGTTTCTCCTCAGAGGTTTAGAAGAAGTCAGTGGTGAATCTATCTGGGCCTAGAAAACTCTGTGTAAAAAGTTTATTGATTTTTGGTTCAATCTCTTCACGGGTTACAGAATTAGATTTTCTAATTGTTCCAGAGTCATTATGATTAAGTTATATTTTTTCTTATAACTTTTCATTTCACCTACATTTTCAAACATATTGTTATAAAGTTGTTTATAATAGCCCCTTGTTACATTTTCAATGTCTGTTGCTTCTCTGTGTTCTTTTTCATTCCTGATATTATTCGTACTGGTACCCTTTTTTTGTCTGTTTGTCTTTTGCTTAGGCTAAACAGGAGTAATCTTACCTTCTCTTTTGCATGCTTATTGCTATTTTATTAATTTCTGATCTTATTCTTATTTTTCTTTCTTTTCATATCTAGGTTTAATGTTCTGAGTTTGGGGTTTTTTTTCTTACAGTTAGTATGGATGCTTAAATTACAGCTTTTCAGGCTTTTCTTTTAATATTACTATAATTGTAACTTTTAAACCCCTTAAGACATCATTGTTTTATATGTTCATTTAGATGTACCAAATATTTACCACTTTCTTTATGCATTTTTTTCTTCTGAGTTTTCCTCTGGAATCACCAGCCTGAAATACATCTTCTAGATTTTTTCTAATAGCAGACTCTCTCAGTATTTGTTAGTCTATAGATGCCTTTGGTTTGTTCTCATTCTTGAAAGATATTTCTACTGGATATACAAATGCCAGTTTGGCAATTATTTTCTTTTGGCACAGTGATGATATCATTACACTATCATGCTTTAATCACTGTCACTGACAATCCAGCCATCAAACTACCATACTTTTGAAGTGAATCTGTCTTATTTTCTCCAATATCTTTAAACTTTTTTATTTTCAACTTTGTGTTCTACAAAGTTATTCTGTTGTCAGCATATATTTATTTTATCTATTCTGCTTAAGATTCAATAAGCTACATGAATCTAAAGATTGGTGTCTTTCACGAGTTCTTGAATTGTTATCTCTTCAAATAGTGTTCAAAATAAGAAATAAGGAAAGATAAATAATAGTAACAGAAAAGAGTGTATTATTTTACAAAAGATCTAGAAAGCTAAAAAATAAAATAAAATTTCTAGAAATACAAAATAAAATGAATACAATTAACTCAATGATTTAAGAGCGAAAGAGACATGGTAGAAGACACTGAAGATTAAATATTAATGCCTGCCTATGTAATGTCTGGCAACATCTAATATGATAATTGCATTAGAGCAGAATGCCCTATATCCTCATAATTATGTTTGTCTTGGAAATTATGAGAATAGTAATAATTATTATCTCATTAACAGGTCTCAAGATTCATAGAAATCATTATAGGAATCATTATAGGAATATCTATCAACTTACAGCTGGCATAAGTTGAAAATGACAATGATAGAAGGAAGGAGTAGTAGTAAAGAAGTAATGGAAGAGTTATTTATAAACTTTTGTTTGTTTGTTTGTGTTTTTTTATTGATAGGGAGTCTCGCCCTGTCGCCCAGGCTAGAGTACAGTGGCTCAATCTCAGGTCACTGCAACCTCCACCTACTGGGTTCAGACGATTCTCCTGCCTTAGCCTCCTGAGTAGCTGGGACTACAGGCATGTGCCACCATGCCTGGCTAGTTTTTGCATTTTTAGTAGAGATGGGGTTTCACCATGTTGGCCAATCTGGTTTCAAACTCCTGACCTCAGGCAATCCGCCTGCCTCAGCCTCCCGAAGTGCTGGGATTACAGGCATGAGCCACCGTGTCCAGCCTCTATAAACTTTTAAACAATTTATTAAACTACATACACATATAATGACAACAGAAACCCCAAATAAGCTTGAAAACTCACTCTTGTTTTGGTGGACAAGGCCATTTATTACCAAACCACTGCTTGTAAAGATTGACGAGCAGCAGCAATCAGTAGGCTAACAGCAACGTAACAGAGGGGAACACTACTGGTTTCCTTTGGCTCTGCACAGATCCATACATAAGGTCATACTTGTCACTACCTGCTCAAGCCCAGCTGCTAAGGCATTTCTAGGACCTCTTTGTATGAGCTCTAACCAAGCTAAGATCACAAACACTTTCCCTAAAAGGGACTCCTGTTTCTATGGATAAAAAGAATCTTTGCCCTGGGGATGCCAGTACCACACTTTCCACAAACATAAAAGGAAGAATATTGGCTTTAAAATGAGTGATGAAAAATGGGAGTCCACAAAAACATGCTTCAAAGACATTTTATAGCAAATTTGTTTGACTTTCCAATAATCTACCATCTACCTATTTTTTTTACAATAACAATTAATGAAATTGCTGGACGTATGCCATCATTTCAAATAGTACTTGCTTCTAATTTGTGTCAAAAATAGTGACATGAATCTCGTGCATTTAAAAAAACACCAAGCTCTCCTATTATTTGGTGAAAATCAGTAGCAGGCTGAGTTTAATCGATTTTATCTAAGTGAATTCTAATTGTGAATAAAAAGAACAATATTTACCTTTAAAAAACACACATGAACACTCGGCCAGGCGCGGTGGCTCAATGCTGTAATCCCAGAACTTTGGGAGGCCAAGGTGGGTGGATCACCTGAGGTCATGAGTTCGAGACCAGGCTGACCAACATGGTGAAACCCCATCTCTACTAAAAATACAAAAACTTAGCCAAGCATGGTGGCAGTCACCTGTAATCTCAGCTACTTGGGAGGCTGAGGCAGGAGAATCACTTGAACCCAAGAAACAGAGGTTGCAGTGAGCAGAGATTGCACTATTGCATTCCTGCCTGGGCAACAAGAGCAAAACTCTGTCTCAAAAACAAAACAAAACAAAAAACCACAAACTCTTTTTGGGGATCTTCTTGTGCTTTCTGTCACATCTTTCTTTTAAAAGAACAGAAGACAAGAGAAATAAAGTCAGAGAAGGTAGAGAAGTTTTATAATTATAGCACAAAATAGAAATCCTTAAGTGGTTCCCATATGTCACTTAGGGGCTCTGGGCCTTTAACCTTTCTTCTTCTTTCTTTTTTTTTTTTTTTAATGGAGTCTTGCTGTGTCACCAGGCTGGAAGGTAGAGGCACGATCTTGACTCACTGCAACCTCCGCCTCTTGGGTTCAAGCGATTCTCCCGCCTCAGCCTCCTGAGTAGCTGGGATTACAGTTGCCCATGTCTACGTCTGGCTAATTTTTTGTTTTTTTAGTAGAGACGGGTTTCACCATGTTAGCTAGGATGGTCTTGAACTCCTAACCTTGTGATCTGCCCACCTGAGCCTCCCAAAGTGCTGTGATTACAGGTGTGAGCCACCGTGCCCAGCCTAACCTTTCTTTAAGTGAAAAAGAAAGAAAATCACAAATATATCTTTTTTAACTTTCAAGTATGACATGACATACATGAAAGAGAACACAATCCCCTAAATCTAATAAATGATAGGAGTCACTGGTAATAGAAAATGCAGTTCAAAGCAATTATTTTAAATGATGAGTATACATGGACACACGAGGGGGGAGTAACACATACTGGGCCTGTCGGGGGCAGGGGGAGGGACAGCATCAGGAGGAATAGCTAATGGATGCTGGGTTTATACCTGGATGATGCGATGATCTAAATGGCAAATCAACATGGCACATGTTTACCTATGAAACAAACCTGCACATTCTGCACATGTACCCCTGAATTTAAGATAGAAGTTGAAGAAAAAAATAATAAAAATAAACAATTATTTTAGATAAACACAGTACAGATTTGGTTAAATAAATAAAACTATTAGAGTCTTCTCTAAACTAAAATTAGCAATCCAGAAAAAAGGTATCTTAGTATTTTAGTACCCCTGATATTTAAGCAAATAATCATTATATATTTATCTTTTTAATTAATTATTCTGATAAATAAGCTTTTGAAGAACAGACTCAAAGAAAACTCCTATCAGTAACTCACAGGAGCTGGCAATGACAATTGACAAAATAATTTTTTTAGAAAGAAAGGTTAAAATCAAATATCAAATTAAAAGACTGGCTTAAGAAAGCAGGAATGATTCACATTTTACCAGTTAAACTGTTAGTAAATTACATATTTACTATAAAATTCCAGCCATTTTCAATTAAAAATAAAGTTTGGTGATATTGTGATCATAACCGCAAAGGGACCAGTAACTCTCATGCTTTTATATCTGAATTAAGACATGTATCACTTTTGGAGCTTTGTGATCTTGAGAAAGTTACATTACTTATGCCCCTTTGCCAATAAAAATAAAGAGTCGGACTAAATATTTTCTATGGTCCCTAATACATATAAAATGTTTACAAATTTACTTCTCCCTGGAAATTAATTCTACCTTTATTTGGATAACGCTGACCCTACATCCTGTACCCTCATCTCTTAAAGTTTATTAACTCTGGCCGGGTGCTCTGGCTCACACCTGTAATCCCAGCACTTTGGGAGGCAGAGGCAGGCAAATCATTTGAGGTCAGGGGTTCAGGACAAGCCTGGCCAACATGGTGAAACCCTGTCTCTACCAAAAACGCAAAAAAAAAAAATTATCCAGGCATGGTGGTAGGCACCTGTAATCCCAGCTACTGGGAGGCTGAGGCAGGAGAACTGCTTGAACCCAGGAGCGAAGGTTGCAGTGAGTCGAGATCACACTACTGCACTCCAGCTTGGGTGACTGAGCGAGACTCTGTCTCAAAAAAAAAAAAAAAAGAAAAATTATTAACTCAAATACGTACATGCATAAGATTCTTGGTTGAACACAGGCCACTGGAATGAGAAGCTTGTCATGAGAAGCACCTGAAACACTAGCCCTGGAGCCTCACTTCCCCAGGCAAAGCAGAAAAGAGGTCAGAAACTCACCTGCAGCAGGCCCTTTACATTTGAAATATTTCCTGGGTTTCTGCAAGCCCTACAGACAGCTGATATTTCAAGGGCAGTGATTCTCCTCTCCTATCATGCTCATTCATTTTTGTTTCAATAAGTACGAAACATTTTCAAAGAAAAAGGATAACCAGCACCTATAAGCTCTGCCTCAGTGAACAAATCACTTCTTTACAAAGATCTCATCACGTGCTTTCACAGATCATTTCTTTCTGAAGTTAAAGGTCAAAGAATAAAACCTCCATCTCATAGTATAAAGCAATGGTTTCATTAAGCTTTAATGTCCACCTTTACTCCATGACTCACAGGCTGCCACTGAATCTTGAGACACAAGCATTTCGTCAATAAGGAGAGTGACAGAAAACACCTCAACTACCCGGCCGAATCACTCTTAAAAAGGCTAAAGGGTCCCTCCTTGGAAACAGCCTCCAGCCACTGGTACTTCTACTTAGATTTGCAAATAGTTAACCCACAGAAGTGATCACAGAATTATTAAATAGCAACACTTCTGTTTTGGTCTGATGGTTTCACTGTCTCCTGTCTTCAGTAGGATTGTCACTGTAGCAATATGCTTTTTTTGTGGCCTTTCTTTATCTATTCTACTGATTTACTTTGGCATCATAAGAAAAGTAATCTATTGAGAAAAAAGATCTTGAGGAAAGTGCTTAATAAACTAGATTTCTATCTCTTACCTGAAAACAAAATGAAATGGCAGATGGAGCAAATGTTTAAAGGTACAAAATAAAATCACCAGAAGAAAAGGTGAGCAAATATTTTTATAATTTTGCTTTACAAGTATGACACAAAATCCAATAATTATAATGAAAAAGTTGATACATTTGAGTTCATAAAAATTGAGAATTCCTGTAAAGCCAAAAAGAAAAAAAAAAAACCACTACATTGGGATAGAGGAACCAGGATAAGACATTTTTGGTATATTACAATAGATAATGGGCTATAAAAATCAAGTAGAAAAAAATAAACAATCCAATTTTTTAAAATACCAAAAGTAATAAACCAACTATTTAAAGAAAATAGCTAATAAAAATATAAAACATTCACCTTCATTAAAAAAATCAAAGAACTACAAATCAATGAGTCCCTTTCCTACCCAACAAAATGAACATTTAAAAGATTGATAATCACAAGTGTTGACAAACACATGAGGCGAAATAGACTCTTTCACACTGTCTTCACAGAAGTATAAGTTCCTTTCTAAAAGTTCCTTTCCTTATCTTCCTTACAGAGATATTTATTGTAACAGTACTTGGAACTACAAAAACTTACAAATAGCCTAAATTTCTGTTTATAAATAATGGAGCAAATACAATAAAATTTGGTAAATCCAAACAACATAAAGTACTATCCAGTTATTTTAAAGTTACGTAGACCTATCACAGGAATACTTACTCTTAAAGCCTTCCGCCTCCATGTAAGCAGTCACTTTTACACAGAGACCACCATGCTATGAGGAATCCCAACTATTCCGTGCATAGAGACCACATGGGGAGGCCCTAAGACTTCATGAAGAGAGAGAAAGACGCCTGGCTAGCACCTAAATACCCCAACCCTTGCTGTTCCAATTCTAAGTCACCATCTAACTGCAGCTGCAAGAGAGACCCTGAATCGCACAGGTCCAATCAAGTCTTTCATGGACTCCTGACACATCAAAAACTGTAAGAGATTTTTGAGCCTACAGAGCTGATGACCAGGTGCTGACCAACTTTATCAAGTTGTCACACAAACCAAGATGGCTCCCTGCCCACAGGAGGAAGCATGCTTGCCTTTCGCCTTCTCCCAGATTTTATGCCTAAATCATTCCCCAGGTAAAGTGTGCATCTGGCCAGCTTCATTCTGAGGTAATACCCTGGTTGTTTATCACTTCACTGGAGAAAGGGAGATGTCTGAAAACTAATCCACACACATAGTGCTGTGGAGATATGGGTGGTATGATGCCCATCTCTGGTAAGTGCACAGAGTTGAGGCACAAAGGTTTATGTAAGTCCACTCCTAATTTGCAGGGCGGATAATCTGACTTTCGATTATACACACTAGTTTTATGGTTATAAAGAATATTAAGAAATCTCAAAAAAAAAAAAAAAAAAAGGTCAAGAGAACCTTTCTGCAGTACCAGAAAGTAAGGAAGTGGTAAACACATACAAACAGACATGTCAAAGCGTCATAGCAATTAACTGCCAAGTGGCCATGGCTGGAACAAAATGAGCAAAAACATAAAAAAAACAGAGTACTGGGTTATAATTCAAAGTATGAAATACACATTAATGAGTCCATACTGAAAAAGATTGAATAAATAAATATAAGGGGGAGAACAAATTTCCAATTCAGAAGAATTCCAAATAATTTATGCAGATATTCCACCATCAAGGAGGTGGAATATAGCTCTCTATCCTTTAAGGTGACTTCCTTCTAAAAGTTCAGAATGGAAAGGGACAAAAAGAGTTTCTTTACAGCAAAGAAACCTGAAAAAGACTACCTCAGCCAGGTAGCCAAGGTTAACATAATCAATGAGAAGACATATTAATAGTAGATACTCTTGAAATGATGTGTTAAGAATGGCACTTTACCATCTGTCATGTGCCTCCCAAAAATACATCAGTCAAGTATAATCATGAGAAAAACATCAGACAAATCCTTGTTGAAGGACATTCCACAAAATACATGACTCATACTCTTCAAAACTGTCAAGGTCATCAAAAACAAGGAAAGTCTGAGACGCTTCGCCAAGAAAAGCCTAAGGAGCCATGACAACTCAGTGCAATGTGGTATTCCTGGATGGGGTACTGGAACAAAAAAACAATAAAGACATTAGGGAAATAACTAGTAATTCTGAATAAAGTATGAACTTTAGTTAATAATCATGTATCACTGTTGATTCATTAGTTGTAACAAATGTACCTTACTAATGTAAGATGTTAATGACAGAAGAATTGGGTATAGGGTATATGGAACTCTGCATGAGCCTCACAGCTTTTCCATCAATCTAAAACTATTCTCAAACAGTGTATTTATTGAAAGGGGGAAAAATAAAAGAGAGAAGAGAAGCAGGCATGAATCCATATTATTCTACCAAAAATTTTCCATTTCATTTTAAAAATGTTGATCTCCTCTCTCTCTCTCTCTCTCTCTCTCTCTCACTCGCTCACAGTGATCC
The DNA here is from genome assembly GCF_001604975.1 of Cebus imitator. Taxonomy (NCBI): domain Eukaryota; kingdom Metazoa; phylum Chordata; class Mammalia; order Primates; family Cebidae; genus Cebus; species Cebus imitator. Next base: position 721,119 of record NW_016107396.1, read on the forward strand.
TTCCATCTCAGCCTTTCCAATAGCTGGGACTATTGGCACATGCAAGCATGCCCAGCTAATTTTTGGTAGGGACAGGCTTTCTCCATGTTGACAAGGCTGGTCTTGAACTCCTGAGCTCAAGCAAGGCCACCTCAGCCTTCCAGAATGCTGGGATTATAGGAGTGAGCCACCCAGCCTGACCTTATGTTCTTGTAATTATTTTAAATGCATTTACACACTCAAGCCAATATATGTATATAACTGAGAAATGATTCTATATACAATTTTTGTTTCATCTTTTTGCATGTAATACTATTTTATAAACACTGTTTTATTTTATCAATAAATCTTTTAACATATACAGGTCGATCTACAGGCTGGGACATGGAAATATATAAATCATAAACAGAATTAAGGGAAAAAGGCAAACTGAACTTTCACTTCATACATTTCATTAATGATTTTTCAAAATCCATAATGTACAGACATTGTTTTCACATCATTCCCCTCCCTGTGATGGACACTGTGGTGGGCTTCATTCAGAGATGAAGGCACTGCTCCTCCAGCTGCTGGGAGTGGTCCCCTATAGGGATTATCTCAGCTAAAGACAGGCAGTTAGCCCAAAGTCTCTTCTTCCTGAGGCAGCTTGCTCCCTCCTGAACCACTCTAAACGGTCTCAAACTAGTTTAAGAAGGTCCATAGCGTGGGCATGGCCTCTAATGAGGATCACATCCAGTGAGCCTTGCAGCTCACCTTCACCCTCTGCACAGCCCTGCTTCCTTGCCTTGCCTTCTACAGCTGCACAGCCACCAATGAGCATCACACCCAGTGAGCACTGAAGCTCACATTCATTCTCTGTACAACCCTAATTCCTGGTCTTGCTTTCCATAGGTGCTGATCTCAAGAGCATACTCTCATGAAATCCCAGGCACACTCATTTCCATCTAAGAGTCTGTTTCCCAAGAAACCCAAGTTGTGACACTCCTTTGTTTTGATCTGCTAGCTCAGAGAAATAACTTTGACTACTATTTCCCAAGTTCCCAGACTCCAAGCATCAGGCCAGAATAAGCCAACAGGAAAGAGAACATTGGAGGGTGGGAGGAAGGGAGAAATCAGAACATATCAACCTTGTCCTCCCTGCTCCAAGTGGGACCTGTGCACCGGCTGCATCTCCCCAGGGTCCTAGCTGCTACAGCGAAGCCTAAGTTCTCAACTCTGGTTTCACCACCTTTTTATTTTGCCCTTCCTGCTCTCCAGGTGGTAGTGGCTTCCTTCTACCACTCTTCTCAGGGTTGCCTTAGGGTCCCACCATTCCCTGTTTGACCATTAACTCTTCCAACACTTGTGGTATTTATTTCCTATATTAAATTCTTTTGAGTAAGTTACTGAGTATGAGCTTTGTTTTTCTAATTGGACTCTGACTAACAGTAAATAATCAGAACAAGATAAATACATGGTTGGATGGACAGATAGACAGACAGACATCCCAAGGTACAATCTAAACTAAATTTAATACAGGCAATGAATTCTCCATTTTGGGGGTTATCCTGTTTTCCAATTCTCAAATCTCTTCGATGCAAAAAAATCTTTTAGCTAGATCTTGCTTCAGTTGGATTTCAAAAAAAAGAAAAATTATCCCCCAATTCTGAAAATAGTTGGTCTCTTTTGCAGCAACTATCGAGATATGTCATTAAAAAAAATAGTAATAAATTACTTCAGAAAAGAATTGTAAAGTTTAGTTCAGCTCATAAGACAGGAAAGAGAGGAAAGCAACGTATTAATGATGCAGAACAGCTCTTTCTGAGGACCCAACAGATGGACTGAAAGGAAAAGCCTTATAAATCTTACCCAAAAGACAGTTTTTCTTGCCTAGGCAAGTATCTTACCTATGTGGATAGTGAGTCAGAGACGAAAAACAAAGGGTAGAAAGAACATAATCTGCAGTTAAGTTTCTGTAGTTTAATTGCTGTTTTATTCTGAAATAATTTTTGGAATATAGTCATTTGAGCACCTTGTGTTTATCTTTGAAAGATGGGCTCAGTAGAAACAAACAAAAAGACAACTAAACAGAGGATTTCTAGTAATTCTTCCTGCAGACAGGAAATGGGAGATACAAACCACCACCTAACTTCTGTAAAGGCCTAGTATTTATTCCAGCACAATTACAGTAACAACTCAAAGACAGAATTTAAAAATAGGTAAGGAAGGGGAATGCGCAGGTGCAGGGCCCAGGGCTGGAGTTCTGCAGGGCTCCAGCTTGTGTTTCCAGCTACTAGGAGACCTCACTACCTGGATGGCCCACAGGTACTGCAACTCATTAGCTCCGTCCACCACTGACCCTGTGGCCAAAGATAGGTAATTTTTCAAATTGAGACTAATTGCAGGGTTCCAGTTGACCAGCATTCGTAGGAATGAAGACAAACACAGAGATGGTGTGTCTAAGAAACTTTGAAAGGTGTAGATCACCTGACTGAAGCATTTTTTATTTAATATTTTTTCATTATATTTCTGTCCTCTTAGAAGGGAAAGGCATGATTACACTAACCGAGCTAAAATGTTTCTTAGCAGATGCCCAGTCATCTTATCACATCTTAAAACTATGGTGGGACGTCTTCTGGTATTACAACACGTTAATTATGTTGCTGCTGGTGGGCTTGCTGCCCGGAGCTCTCCAGCTGACGCAGAGCAGGGTTCTGCACTGTCTTCATACAAAGCGGAATTTGACAATCACTGTGCCGTGCCTTGGGACATCCCGAAAGCCAACATAAACACATCCTTTAATCCTGGGACGCGACTTTCCGCTCCCACTCCGAATCTAGAATGACCTCCACTGACAGCAGTACTCCCACATCAATGCCATCTGTTACAAGAAACAGCTCCATTGGTTTGCAAAGTTTTCTCCCTAGCTGGTGCTCTTGCACACACTCTTCTTTGCAGCTTCCAGCAACTTTTGGCTTCACTACCCCAGTACTAGTTCCAGGCTTGAGCATTTTGTGGCCATCCTTTACAAAGAGCTTCAATTCTTCATGGATCACCTGCACCCTGTCAGAAACAGTGGCTGAGCAGTCAATGAGGCCTCTGAAACTCTCTGAGTCCAAGATTTTGCTTTCCTCCTCAGGATGTTCAGCTGACACAGATTCCAGCAAGCAGTCATTGTCCTACCTGCAGTCAGGTTTGGAGTCAGCTGGCATAGAAAGCCCAACTTCCAGTGGTCTGGACAAGAAGGAGGGGCAACAGGCCAAAGCCATCTTTGAAAACTAAGAAGATCTGGCATGCATGAGGAACAGAAGGACATAATTTATAGAGTGTATCTGAAGTGGATAATAATCCAAGTCATTTTGTTTGTGCTCATCATAACTTATGTCCCATATTTTTTTAACCTACATCCCTCTTGAAATTGACTGTTCAGTTGATGTGCAGGTTTTTATAGGATATAAGCACTATCAGTGTGTCCACTCGTTGGGAGAAATCTTTAAGCTTCTGGCTTCATTTTATGCCATTCTGGATATACTCTATGGTCTGACCTCCTCCTATAGGGTGTGGTGGGTGCTGAGGAGTTCCTTGAAGCAATATTTCTTTGAGGAGTTAAGAGAAAAAAGCAGGCTGGGCACAGTGGCTCACGCCTGTAATCCCAGCACTTTGGGAAGCTGAAGTGGGTGGATCACAACGTCAGGAGTTCGAGACCAGCCTGACCAACATGGTGAAACCCTGTCTCAACTAAAAATACAAAAATTAGCCAGGCACGGTGATGCGGGCCTGTAGTCCCAGCTACTTAGGAGGCTGAGGCAGAAGAATCTCTTGAACCCAGGAGGTGCAGTTTGCAGTGAGCTGAGATCGTGCCACTGTACTCCAGCCTGGGCAACAGAGCAAGACTCCAGCTAGAAAAAAGAGAGAGAGAGAGAGAGAGAGAGAGAGAGAAAGCAACTACAGTGATATCCCTGATGTTAAGAATGACTTTGTCTTCATCCTTCATCTGGCTGATCAGTATAATCCTCTTTATGCCCGACACTTCTCCATATTCCTATCAGAGGTCAGTGATCTCAAACTGAAACAGATCAACCTCAATAACAAATGGACAGTTGAGAAACTGAAGCATAAGCTTGGGAAAAATGCCCAGGACACGGCAGAACGGCATCTTTTTATGCTCAGTGGTCTTCCACACAATGTCTTTGAGTTCACGGAAATGGAGCTGCTAAGCCTGGAGCGGATCCCGGAGGTGAAGCTGCCCTCTGCTGTCTCACAGCTGGGCAGCCTCAAGGAGCATCATGTGGACCATTCGTCTCTGGTAGTAGACGATCCTGCACTGGCTCTTTTGGAGGAAAATTTTTAAACCCTGTGCCTGAAGTTTCCTGAAATGGCAAAAATCCCATGCAGGGTATTTCACCTGAAGAATCTGAAGGACTGGTATGTTTCCCCTGTGTGGGAACCTTTTCTCTGCCACGCAGGGAGGCTACGTTCTCCCTGAAACGTTGAGTACTATGCAGTTGGAGGGCTTTTGGGACTTAAAAAGTCTGAGAACCCTCTACTTGAAGAGCAGCCTCTCCCCAATCCCACAAGTTGTTCCCGACCTCCTGCCTTCACTGCAGAAATTGTTCCCTTGATAATGAGGGAAGCAACTGGTTGTGCTGAACAACTTGAAAAAGATGGTCAATGCAAAAAGCCTAGAACTGATCAGCTATGACCTGGAACACAGTCTATACTCCATTTTCGGCCTGAATAATCTGCATGGACCTAAAGGAAATCACAGACTTTAAACTGTGGAAGAGATCATTAGTTTCAGCGTCTTCAGAATCTTTCCTGCTTCAAGTTATGGCACAATAACATTGCTTATATTCCTAGACGAATTGAGGCATTATCTAACCTAGAGCAGCGATTTGGGGGTCATAATAATATTGAGAATCTGCCCTTGCAGCTTTTCCTATGCAGCAAACTACATTATTTGAATCTAAGCTATAACCACTTGCCCTTCATTCCAGAAGAAATCCAATATCCAAGTAATCTGCAGTACTTTGCTGTGACCAGCAATAATACTGAGATGCTACCAGATGGGCTGTTTCAGTGCAAAAAGCTGCAATGTTTACCTTTGGGATAAAAGAGCTTGATGGATTTGTCCCCTCACATGGGTGAGTTGTCAAACCATACTCATCTGGAGCTCATTGGTAATGACTGGAAACACTTCCTTCTGAACTGGAAGGATATCAGTCCCTAAAACAGAGCTGTCTGATTGTTGAAGAGTATTTGCTCAATACTCTTCCTGTAACAGAATATTTACAGATGTGCTTAGACAGATGTTGACCTAATGAAAAGAGACCCATATTTCAAAATCATTTTTTTAAAGTATGCCTCAGGACTTTAAATAAGAAGTAAATTTTTCTAAGTTAATAAAGATGAAAAATGGGTATTATGAAAAAAATTAGTAATTGATACATGAGTTTATAATTAGAAACGGAACACAATTTTGGAAACACATTACTTCTTCATGTATATATTAAGGCTTAAGTCAACTTAATCATATTCAATAATCATTTGGAGAAGGAATCTTAATATTTATAAGAACATTGATATCGTAACTTTTTTCATTTTTCTTCTAGTAAATGTTTCTTGAACAAGTGCTATGTACATTTTCATCATTGTTAACTGGAGAACTATCAAGGTATTTTAAAAAATACTATAATATCACAATTTTTACATGGTATCCAAGAGAAGTTTTGAAGATGCTAAAAGTGTTCCACGCATCTGTATTGTCAATATGAAAGTGACTAGCTACGTGCCACTTCACAGCACTATGGATGTGGCCAACGTGATTGAGGAACTAAACTTTTTGCTTCATTAAACTTTAATTAAATTAAATTTTAATTTAAATAGCCACAAGTAGTTAGTGGTTATCATCTTGGAATGAACAAGTCTATAAACTTAAAATCAAGCAGAAAAAAAAATACAAAGTAGTCAATTTAAAAAAAAAAAGATAGTGTGCTTTTTTTTTTTTTCAGGTTGCCTTTGTCTGTGCCACTAAAGCTATTATAAAATGACTTTTCCAAAAGTAAATCAGACCTTGTATTGTCACTAAGAACAAAAATTAAAAAGAAACCAAACAAAAATATTTCGGTGATTTCCCATTGTTTTTTTCTTTTTTTGAGACAGTCTCACTTGGTCACCCAGGCTGGAGTAAAGTGGTACCATTTCGGCTCACTGCAACCTCCGCCTCCCTGGGTTCAAGCAATTCTGGTGCCTCAGCCTCCCAAGTAGCTGGGATTATAGGTGTGCACCGCCACAACTGGCTAATTTTTGTATTTTTTAGTAGAGATGGGGGTTTCACCATGTTGCCAAGGCTAGACTTGAACCCTTGGACCAAGTGATCTGCCCGCCTCGGCCTCCCAAAGTGCTGGGATTACAGGCATGAGCCACCATGCCCAACCTACAATTGCTCTTAAAACAAAATACAAAATCCTACCTGGAGATGGCTCTCGCAACATTTCCCACCTCGTCCCTATTACACTCCACTCAGCGCTGCACAGCTGCCATCCCGGCCTCCTCCTAGCTCTAGGTTGGACTGTGTCATCTCCCAGCCCAGGGCCTTTTCCCCTGCTGCTGCCTTACCTCATAATTTCCTTCTGCTCACCTGTCACTTCCCAAGAAACGCCTTCTCAGACCTCCTGGACAAGGCCAATTCCCCCTCACTATTCCCTCTCTAACTCCTGCACAGCTTCTGGGTTGCACTAACTTCAGCTGCAACTTGAGTGAGATATTCTTGTGTAATTCTTTGATAAATATCTGGTCCCCTCAAAATAAACCCAAAAAACAGAGAGTAAGTAGACTTTCCCTTTGACCATTTAGCCCCCAGCCTCTTGTACCAGACTGTCCACACAGTAGAAACTCTACACATTTGTTAAATAACTTACAAACCATAGCAATTAAGATATTAAACCCTGATCTAGCATCTACTATCAGGCACTCTTCTCATTATTTTATAAATATAAATCCATGTAACCCTCAAAACAAAACTATGAGGTACCTACCATTATTATCCCTATTTAATAGGCAATGAATCTACGGCACAGGGAAGTTAAGGGACCTGCCCAAAGACACAAAGCAATTATTGACAGAGATGTAATTTATACTCCAGCAGTCTGGCCCTTAGCCACTAAGCTCTATGGCCTCTACAGGATTAAGCAGCGATTGAGTGGTTCTAGGACAGGAAGATGGTGCCAAAGAGCATCCAAGGAATGTTTGATTTGAGGACACATTGAGTTGGGTCTTGGGGGTGCCTGCTATTGGGTAAGAAAAGGAGAGGCTGGGCGTGGTGGCTCATGCCTATAATCCCAGCACTTTGGGAGGCTGAGGCAGGTGGATCACCTGAGGTCAGGATTTCGAGACCAGCCTGGCCAACATACTGAAACCCCGTCTCTACTAAATATACAAAAATTAGCCAGGCGTGCTGGTGTGTGCCTGCAATTCCAGCTATTCGGGAAGCGGAGACAGAAGAATTGCTTGAACCCAGGAGGTGGAGGTTGCAGTGAGCCGAGATCGCGCCACCACACTCCAGCCTGGGTGACAGAGCAAGACTCCATTTCAATTAAAAAAAAGTAATCACTCTGGAGGTAGAAAACAGATATAATCTGTACAAAGTGTGTTTGGAGAACCATACCAGGCTGAGTAGACAGTCTTGGAAGGCGTGTTTCAGAGGTGTGGAATGCTGGAGAGAGATATGCATCTTCAGTCCTTTTTTGACTCTCTAAATTGGGGCAAAGTGCCATCAGAGCAGCAGTTGACTGAAACAAATATGAGCCCCACAAACTCCTAAATACAAAGTATGCTGATACTACATGCATGTCCCATACAACATGTGGGACACTGAGTCCCGCTGAGGTATGGGAGCTAGGCCAGACACTCCCAGGCCAACAAGTTTGCTCCCTCCTACCTCACAGAACTGTACCCATTAAAGGAGATATGTGTTTAGCATAGGGCCAGACAAATAGTAAACACAGATAGGTATGCATGTATTTAACAAACAGCAAACACAAATAGGTATGCATGTATTTAACAAATAGTAAACACAAATAGGTAATGTATGTATTTAACAAACACACTTAGCATTTACTATCAGCAAGGGTCTACTCTAAGTGGTTGACAAATATTAACTCATAAATGACGGAACATGTGTCACAGACTTTCAGCACGGCTACAAATGGATGAAACTATTCATGGTGAGCCCTACAGTAATTAAGGTCTACTGTTATCCCAAGTGTGGGAAACAGAAACTAATCTCAGCTTAGGAGTATGTATTTTCTTGTGTGTCGTGGCAGTCCCAGAAAAATTCTGAGCAGAAACATAATGCAGAGAAGTTATTATTTTAGAAAAGTTAGTAATCTAACCATGAGAAAGAAACATCAGCAAGAGAGATGAAGCTGAGGAATGAATAAAATGGAAAACAAACATGTACCAAAAACTGGAAATTCTTGGGGACTGAGAATGTCTAAAGTATGCATAGAAATAGTTTCAAAGATTATCTATTGATTTGAGGATACTAAAATAAACGTCTCAAAATCCTACTTATGAAAAGTAATTAGAAAGCTGTCTATCAATGGTAAAATTTCATAATAGAATATAAATGAAAAAAGGCAACAGAATAGTATGCACAAAGTGATCTCATCTTTGTTTTTTTTTTTTTTTTTTAAAGTAATACATACACATAGAAAAGTCCTGGAAGGGAAAAAAACCCAAAAGCAAACAATAAGATAAAAGCAATTTTTATTTTCTTCTTCATAGTTGTTTATATTTTTTTAATTTTCTGCAATAGGTAGTATTTTTATAACAAGGGGAAAATATTATAAGCTCTCAATACAAATATTTCAGAACTAGAAAGAACCCATCTAATCCAATCCCTCATATTATGGTTAAGGCAACTGAAAGTCAAAAAGAGAGTAATTGTTCAAAGATCACACAGCAAATTATTCTTTTGACTCAAGTTTAGACTCTTTACATGATCCCTGTCTCTGAAGACCTTTGCTTGAATCATTACATAACACTCAACATTCTTAGAAAGTTTCTAAGAGATAACAAATGTATAAATACTTATATATGTCAACATTCTTCTCATTTATCTTTTTGCTGATTAGTAAGGTATTTAAATAAATCATGTACATGTAGAGTTGTTTCCTGCTTATTTCAAAATAATAATTCAAAAGTAGGTAAGACCAACAGAGTCTATTCATACTGCTCCTAAACCACCCCATTCTCACATGAATATTTCATTCACCTGTTTCCTCCTCTCCCAGAGATTCTAATCGAAGTGGTGCTGCTGGGTGGCACTTTACAGGAGGCTAGTGTGTTTGGATGATGAAGTATTATGGAATAAACTCTGTGCCAAGGACATTTAACCTGATTTAACATCACCTGAAAAAGCATTGGTATAAGATTCCTTTGTTTTGGTTTTGTGTCAAAGTGTACTGTTGATTATTGAGAAAGGACTGCAGTGGAAACTCTGAATTGAAGAGTTCCTTTGATGGTGCGATGGAAAGCATCATCTACATGATATTCTGATAGACGGATGGCTGAATTGGAAAAACAACTGAATGTTATCAGGTAACAGCAAAGACAGAAGATTGGCAAGGCTCAGGCAATAAAGAGCAATTAAAGGACAAGCCAGTGCAGAATAAAGGAAGGCAATTAAATTATAAGCAACAAACGAGAGCACAGGCAGGTTCCTGAAAGATGGAGACTGCACATGTGGAGGGAGGAGACTATGCAGTGTTCCGTGCACGCAAGAGCAATGGGGCTACTTGGACCAATGTGCTGCTGAGGTTCATGGATGGAAAAGGGCCCAATGCAACCAGCGGTAACACCAGTTCAACCCAATGCAACCACAGTTGAGAGCATGGAGGACCACTGAGTTTTTTCATTTTGTTTTATGTTTCTAATCATAACATCATGTATGAAGTCCATGGCACAGCGAGGGTTAACTAGAATTCCCAGCTACAGAAATTCCAGGTGCGTTGCCTTCTGTACCGTCTCACGGCCTTATGGAGTGCTGATCCTCAAACTTAATTGTGGAGACAAACCTCTGAGGATCTACAAAAATGCAGATCTTGGTTTGGTAGGTCTGGGGTGGAGCCCAAGATTCTGCATTTCTTACAAGTTCTAATGCTGATACGCCAGTCTGCAGACCACACTTTAGGTACTAAGGATGTAAAGTGCCTTCTAAGTAAGGAAAAATAAAAAATTCACAGTCACATTGAAGCTCATCAACAGTAATAAGAAAAACAACCACTTATTCAGGGCACATTATGCACTATTTTGTACACGTTATATTGATTTACTTCTCATAACACACTCTGATATAATTTTGTCTCTATGCCATAGTTGTGGAAGCTGATACTTAGGAAACTCTTTTGTCTATATTCAAACAGCTAGTAATAGTGCCAGGATTTAAACCTGATTTTGTTTGACTCCAAAACTATTCACCAATAAACCACACAGATGAGATTAACAGAATTATTAATTTTATGATCTTGAAAAATCCCCAAAATTTCTCTGAGCCATAATTTTTCATCTCTAACATGGGGACGGATAATGGCAGAGCTGTGGTTTGGACCAATGAGGTAGGAGATGTAGAAGTATTTTGAAATCTATAAAAGAATGTAAAGATACAATCATTGTAACTACGTTTTCACTCTCCTCTCCCTAGTTCTTGAGTGTTTGTCTGCAGGTTCTAGCAGAGCAGTGCAGCTACTCATGTACCCTTGACCAAAGACTGGTCCTCATCTATTGGAGATGGTCACCCTCTTCAACTGAGCGCACATCTTTGGGAGGGACACACGTGGAGCAGTGAGGGAGGACAGGGACACCCGCCTAGCCAGCCAGATCAGCCAACTCAGCCCTGGTGATCAATGGGGTGATAGATGTCAAAGCCAGATCACCCTCACATCCCCTAGTTCTTAAAAATATTACTGAATGTACATCTTTCCTAAAAGCCTATGTTCACAAAATTTTTCTTATCAGGATCCCATTATACTTCTAAAAATTACTGACAACCCTAAGATGCCTTTTCAGATGACTATGGACATTCTTCTTAAAAACCATACCAAAATTCTAAAAGTATGAATTTCTTAAATGGCCAGTTGCTCTGAAGCAGAGAATGGGGGCAAGATGGTTTACCTCTCAAATGGACAAGTGTTAGACAGCTGGAGTCAGTCTCCATGGAGATTATCTTGGATAACGGATTTCTTCTGGGGAATAGCTGAGTTTGTGGATTTTGCTTTTGAAAACTCTGCTTCAGCAAGATATGAAAAAAAGCAGCAGCTATGGAAACTCATCTGATTCCAGATATGATGATGAAAGAGGGCCACCAGAATGGGTAGAATCAATCATCGGCAAGGTCCCAGTCCTCCTCTAATGGCTGGTGGATGAGAAAGGAAAATGTCTATTCCAAGAAGCAGACAACTGGACATGTGCATTCACAGCAGAAGGAAACCATCAATAAGTGGAGGGCCGGCCATGCTGGAGCAGTAGATTAATATGGGTGTCTAAATAAGGAACGCTTTGTGTCCTCACAAATGAATGAGGTCATGCTGGGAATTCCCTCTGCAGGGAACTGGCTGACTGACATGTAGTTCCATAAATGCACATGTCTATCGCATTATCTTTTCTGTATAGTTTATTAAAGTATTAATATTTACTTATTTCAATAAGTAAATATTTTAGGTTGCAAAATGGACTCCTCATCTTCATATTAAATTCACAAAAAAAAAACTGAATCTGAAGAAAAAAACAAAAGGCTGTGTATTTAGCACTGTTAGTGTCACCTTTTCAACTTCAGAAACACTGTTCATTGGTAATTTGTTCTCATTTATTAATCACCTCGTATTTGTTTCGATAGTATGCATATATCTGTGCTCCTGAAATAATTTTTATCTTTAATATATTTGTCTTATAAAAAAAAATTATGGCATAAAAATGGAAAAGACGTTACTGAACTTTTCATACTGTTACATTAAAATTTTTTAGTCTATCTTGCACTTTGAATGGAAATTATACCAATGCATAATTTTGTAATATCATCGACTTGTCCTTTGGAAACATTGGTTCACTGAGCTCTATCATTCTTCCAAATGTTAATGCATGTCATTAAACAACATTAAAAAAAACACATTCCTCACTGTCTTCATCAATTTTGTGTAAGAATCAGGAAGCTGTGACACTCAAATGGCACAAACAAGTTTTACGAAATCTAATTTCTGCTTGGAACCTCAGATTTTATCATAGACAACTGACAGCGTCATTGGTTTTCCTTGAAGAGACAAGCTAACATCACTCATTTTTGAGAAAACGTGCCAAATAAATAAGTCTAAATAAAAAGTTTGTCAGTTCTTTCAAATAAAAATGGCGTTCCTTGAAAAAAATTAGCTAGTTCAGCTTGCAACTTAAACAACTGCACAGCTGCTTTTCCTCTAGAACAGTTCTTCAATATGCAGTAGATTTGCTACACCCATACTTCCAATTGTGTCACACAGAATATAAAATGGGTAATCTAGGTTTGAGATTATTAAATCTGCTTCACCAAGGACATTTTTATTGCTTCATCTAAGGTGTTCTTTTTAGTGAAATGGCTTTTTTTTTTTTAATTACAAGTGCATGACTTGTACAATCGGTGCCACTGGAATAACTCCTGCTAAGGTGCATCACTCCTTCAATACCACGGTATAAAAGTCAACACAGTGATAGGGCAAATAATGTCTTAATCTTGTTGTTACAGTAATTTTGAACGTAAGGTCCCCTTGAAAGCTTCTTCAGAGGCCAAATGCTGTATGGCTCCTGCCTGTAATCCCAGCACTTTGGAAGGCCAAGGCAGGTGGATCACCTGAGGCCAGGAGTTGGAGACCAGCCTGATCAACGTGGCCATAACACGTCTCTACTAAAAACACAAACATTAGCAGGGCATGATGGTGCACACTTGTAATTCCAGCTACTCGGGAAGCTGAGGCATGAGAATGGCTTGAACTGGGGAGGTGGAGGTTGCAATGAGCTGAGATCACACCACTGTACTCCAGCCTGGATGACAGACTGAGACTCTGTCTCAAAAACAAAAACAATCAAAAGCCTCTTCAGGTACCCCCAGGGATCCCTGGGTCACACTTTGAGAACTGCTGCCTTAAATATTTTAGCTCAAATTTTGTGCTGTGTTGTCTTTTGCTTATAAATATATCCAGAGTCTATACCCCAAGAATGGTAAATAAAAATAATAAATAAATAAGTAAATCCAGAGTCACTCCACAGCTTCTGCACAGCAAAAGAAACAGTCATTAGAGTGAATCAGCAATCAACAGAATGGGAAAAAATTTTTGCAAACTACCCATCTGACAAAGGGCTGATATCCAGAATCTACAAAGAACTAAAACAGATTTACAAGAAAAAAACAAACAAGCCCATTCAAAAGTGGGCGAAGGATATGAACACACACTTTACAAAAGAAGACATACATGAGGCCAACAAACATATGAAAAAATGCTCATCATCACTGGTCATTAGAGAAATGCAAATCAAAACTACATTGAGATACCATCTCATGCCAGTTAGAATGGCGATCATTAAAAAATCTGGAGACAACAGATGCTGGAAAGAATGTGGAGAAACAAGAATACTTTTACACTGTTGGTGGGAGTGTAAATTAGTTCAACCATTGTGGAAGACAGTGTAGCGATTCCTCAAGGACCTAGAAATAGAAATTCCATTTGACCCAGCAATCCCATTACTGGGTATATATCCAAAGGATTATAAATCGTTCTACTATAAGGACACATGCACACGAACGTTCATTGCAGCACTGTTTACAATAGCAAAGACCTGGAACCAACCCAAATGCCCATCGATGATAGACTGGACAGGGAAAATGTGGCACATATACACCATGAAATATTACGCAGCCATCAAAAACGATGAGTTTGTGTCCTTTGTAGGGACACGGATGAACCTGGAAACCATCATTCTCAGCAAACTGACACAAGAACAGAAAATCAAACACCACATGTTCTCACTCATAGATGGGTGTTGAACAATGAGAACACATGGACACAGGGAGGGGAGCATCACACACTGGGGGTCTGCCGGGGGGAAATAGGGGAGGGACAGTGGGGGGTGGGGAGCTGGGGAGAGATAGCATGGGGAGAAATGCCAGATATATGTGATGGGGAGGAAGGCAGCAAATCACACTGCCACGTGTGTGACTATGCAACAATCTTGCATGTTCTTCACATGCACCCCAAAACCTAAAATGCAATAAAAAAAAGAATAAAAATAAAAAAATAAAAATAAATCCAGAGTCACTAAAAAATACTCTTGACCAATGAGACTTTATTTGAAAAAAATTTCATGATGGTTATATCTATTTTACTACACAAGTTATTATGTAACATCATAAAAAACCACTGATTTTCTTTTCAGTTCTCTCTCTAACCATAAGAGATCACAGGCCCTAGATGGTTCATCAAGACCCCCCAGATGCTTGCTAATGTCAGAAAAAAAAAGCTTTCTAAGGGGGAGGAGGGTTGGGAAACACACCTTTAGGAACAAGCTGCTTTCTCAAAAATATTCACCTGAAAACCAAGATAGGGTGATTTTTTTTTAAGACTCTCAGATCACACCTGTGATAGAATGTTTGCCAGCTAAGTCTGTGCAAAGTCCTGAAATAATGGTGAGAAAATGGTCAATCCATAAATGAGATATACTTGTGACAATTCACTTCCTCCAAAATGACTTTCTTATATGTATACATATAAAATATAGATATGTACACATACACATATATGTATATAATATGGAGAACATGTGTGTGTACATGCGTGTGTGTGTATATATATATATATATATATATATATATGGAGAGAGGGAGGGAGAGGGAGTAAGGGAAAGAAAAAGAGAAGGAGTAAGGGAAAGAAAAAGAGAGGGAGAGATAAAGAGAGATTGAGAGGGTGAAAGAAAGAGAGAGACATGGGATCTCAGTATATTGCCCAGGCTGATCTTAAATTCTGGCCTCAAGTGATCCTCCTGCCTTGGCCCCCTTTAGAGGCATGAGCCAACTCACCCAGCCCAAAATGACTTTCCATCACAACTCTCTGTTTTTCTATTCTACTGCATTTAAAAATAAGCCAAGAAAGAAACTCAAACTAAGAAGAAAAACACAATTTCCCAAAAGTATACATACTTTGGAAGTTCACAGAAACAGTTGATTATTAGTTTCACATTAATAAAATGCACTAATTTTGGTTTCCACTAATTTTGGAATCTAGTCACTGAACTACCAAAGACACACACTACATCTCACTATAGAGGCATCATCACACCAGAAATTTCTTACACATTGTTATATTGAACCGGGCAACAGAGAGTTGGAAACCCAACAGCGGGCCAAGCTTGATGACTAGGATATAACACTGAGTAAATGAATGGGATGGCATTAGCTATTAGTCCATGATAAAAATCTGTAATTAAAAGTCCTTCCAGTTAACATGATAGTCTATTACTTACTAATGGTGTGGCTTCTGCCTATAAATTTGGCCCACTCTTTCTAGAAGTGGAGTAAATGAACCACCTACATCTGAATAACCTGAGGTACTTGTTAAAAAGTACAGATTCTTTGGGTCCATTCCAAATCGAATAAACCATACTAGATCTAATATGGAGCCTAAAAATCTCTGTCTTTAACACTTCCCAGGTGGTTTTTATGCACAATAACGTTTTCATGAAAACCTGGCTGAATCCCTGACTGAGCCTCAGCTTCCTTATCTGTAAAGCAGAATTGACTGTCACCACACTTTCCTATTTCACAGTTGTGGAGTATTGAGGATCAATCAAAAATATATGAGAAAATGCTTTTTAAAACTGCCAAGTGCTACATAAATGATTATAATCATCTAAACTTCTACCATTTACCTTTCTACCAACTCTTCTTCTAAAAACTAAAAGTAAAAAAAAGGTAAGAATAATTTTTCAAAGACACTACAGATATTACCTTAATTGTAACTAAATCTCAGATAACTAAAATACTCAGAAAATAGAGTCCTCTCGTTAATATTTAACTGAATGTGCTGGTCACTCTTTTGAAAAACCTTAAATGTGTTACTACACTGTCTTTCCTTGGTAAATGCTTAACTTAGTTTTTATCTGATAAGAAACTTTTGAGTTGGGTCATAATTTTGAATATTTATGCTTAGAAGAGTAATCTATGTTCTGCCTTGAGTTCATTTGCTAAAAGTTTTCTTGTTTATTTTTTCTTGTTGGGGGATATTTTATGGTTGATGGAGGCATGTTTATTTTAACCAAAAGCAGATCTCTAATTACAAGTTGTATTCTAAAAGCTTATTTGTTCCTAAGTTGTCTGGAACTTAAAATGCCTCTTCCCCTAGCAAGAAAAAAAAGAAGTTATGAATCATGATAAAGTTCTCTGGCTTGTTAAAAAAAAAAAAAAAAAAAAAAAAGGCCATAATATAGATGAAATATACTTGCTGTATCTTAAATATCACACAAATATCTTACCATGGTATTCATCAAACTAAAAAGCAAAATTGAATATGAAACTATTTCATTTGCCTTTAATATTTCTACTTAAGGCAAAGAGTCAGCTGGATGAAGATGAAAACCTGATAGAGCCAGGTGCAACGGCTCAAACCTGTGACCTCAGCACTTTGGGAAGCCAAGGTGGGCAGATCACTTGAGGTCAAGAGTTCAAGAACAGCTTGTCCAATGTGGTAAAACCCTGTCTCTACTAGAACACACACACACACACACACACACAAATTAGCCAGGTGTGGTGGTGTGTGCCTGTAATCCCAGCTACTCGGGAGGCTGAAGCAAGAGAATCACTTGAAACTGGGAGGCGGACGGAGGTGGCAGTGAGCCAAGTTCATACCACTGCACTTCAGCCGCGCAACAGAGCAAAACTCCGTCTCAAAAAAAAAAAAAATCTGATAGATGAAAATTTCTGTTCTAGAAAGGGTAACGGCCCCAGTTCTTTATCATACAGAACACATAAGGTCTCTCAATGTGACCACCAGGGATTTTCTTCAGAGTTATGATTGAGCAGGAGATGACAAAACTGAGTGTCCAAAGTTAACTAAACAAGTGAAACAGAAGAGAAATGAGCAAAATGTTTTTGAAACAGTAGCTGCCTATCCCTGAGAAAAAGACTACATGGAGTAGAAACAGCTGAGCTATAAATGGTGCCAGAGGAATACCAGAACATGATTCAAGGCACAAGAAGGGAAGTGATGGGAAAGCAATGCTGAAGAGTGCGCCATCTACAAGAATCACAAAGACTGAACTCGGGTGTGGCAGCAAAGTTACCAAAATCAAAGAGGCCTTGGGGACAGTGAAGGAGTAAAGGAGACTCTCGTTCATACAGGCCGACTGCCACACTTGGAGTGTTTGTACCTGAGGGAATATTCACTGACTAGATTTCTGATTCTAATCCAAGTTATCACCAAGGCACACCAAGAAGAGTGTGCCTCTTCTTAGGCACACTCACCTTAGTTGGGTACTTCTGTTCATTCGCTACCTCCTCCATCTCCCTATACCCAAATAAATGTATGTCTCAGTTTAAATCTTACACCTGAATTTACACCTAAGTGTCATCTCTATTTGGATTCCTGACCATCACAGGCCCCATGGGTCCCTGCTTGTGTGTTCAGTCTTCCCATCTTCCCCTTTTCCAAGGCAAAGTGTGGCTCAGTCTAACTAAAATGCAGGACGTTCGTCCAACCAATTAAAAGCTGATACTGAGTGCCAGGTACCACCTTCGGCCTAATAGTAAATACTTGGGTTCCTAGGAATCCTTTGTGCATTTTATTAGAACATGTGAAACAAACACCATAAGGGACACAGGGGACACTTCTCTGGCCTCTTAAGATGCGTTGGTTATTCTGAAATAAAATGTTAAACTACGGCTCGGGAGATAACACATTTTATAAACCAAAGAGTGATGTCAGCTCCAAGTCTGATTTAGAGCAGGGACTTAGCTTGAACATTCTTCCTTCTGTATTCTAGAGTTAAGATAATGGATTGTAAGGGAAGGAAAAGGAAGCTAACTGAATTATAATTTTTACTCCCAAATCTCAAATAATGCCAGCTTCTGACACTTACAATGAACTCTTTCAGAGCATATTCTCAGGGCAAATTGAATCTAGGCTCCTGGGTTGCATTCCTCAAACTTGGCCCAGATAAAACTCTCTACTTACATTAATTTTGCCTCAGTTTTTCTTCTTTAGGTCAGCAGGATTCACAGTGACTTCCCACCATTGCCTGGTGTTTTTCTCTAAAATCAGTGCTTGGTACCAGCATGAACCCATTGCATTCTCCATTTCTGAAGGTCCTACCACATGTTGTGGAGAGGAGGTCTCACCATGTTGTCCAGGTTGGTCTTGAACTCCTGGGCTCAAGCAATCCTCCCACATCAGCCTCCCAAAGTACTGGAATTTGAGGCATTAGCCACTATGCTCAGCCTGAAATCTTATCTTGTGTAGTTGAAGCTGATTGAGATAGGATGCATCAGCCTTTCCACTGTGCAAACCACACCCAGTCTTTCAGAGTGGAAGAATAAATAAATGGAATAATGAAAAGTCAATTGGCAAAGCTTACAGAAAGCTTTAACTTTCCCTGGCCTAAGGCTCTTCCATTTGTTTAACTTACATTACACCCTCAGCTTTCTCCCTTTCAAATAAGAATGCGAAAATCCTCCCACCTGGATGAAGGAGCTTATGAACCCGCTCTCCTGAAAAGTTGTAAACTAAAAATAAAATCCAAAGCCCTCAACCAACTGAACGGAACTGCTCTTGGCCAAGGAGACCCCAGAGAAACCTTAAAAACTCAGTTCTCAGTCAAAATAGGCAGAGAGGTCAAATGCACCTCATACTCCCTTCCTTTTGGAGTTTAGGCAAAACAATTGACCTGCATTAATGTTACAATAGAAATAAGACTGCAAAAAACAGTCTGTGGCAATAAGACATCAAGTTATAAACAAGACCTTAAGGCTATGCAAGGAGAAAGTTAAGTCATGTATGCAAACCATAATATTGCTATATAGCATGCTTAACTTACAAAATCCTTTTTTTCTTTTTTTTTTTTTGAGACAGAGTCTTGTTCTGTCACCCAGGCTGGAGTGCAATGGTGCAATCTTGGCTCCCTGCAACCTCCACCTCCCGAGCTCAAGTGGTTCTTCTGCCTCAGCCTCCCAAGTGGTTGGGACTACAGGCATGTGCTACCACATCCTGCTAATTTTTCTTTATTTTCAGTAGAGATGGGGTTTTACCATGTTGGTCAGGCTGGTCTCGAACTCCTGACCTTAAATGATCCCACCCGCCTCAGCCTCCCAAAGTGCTGGGATTACAGGCATGAGCCACCACACCCAGCCACAAAATCCCTTTCTATTGATTCTAAGTTTTAAACAGAGCCTTACCCCTTTAATCAATTGCAGATTAAAGGATCTCTGAATCACCAAGCTCGGTGGCTCATGCCTATAATCGTAGCACTTTGGGAGGCTGAGGTGGGTGGACTGCCTGAGCTCAGGAGCTTGAGGCCAGCCTGGGCAACATGGTGAAACCCCATCTCTACTAAAACACAAAAAAATAGCCAGGAGTGGCAGTGTGTGCCTGTAATCCCAGCTACTCGGGAAGACGAGACAGGAGAACTGCTAGAACCCAGGAAGGGGAGGCTGCCGTGGCTTGAGATCGCACCGTTGCACTCCACTCTGGGTGACAAAGCAAGACTGTCGTAAAAGAAAAAAAAAAGAATCTCTGAATACACTGAATAAATAACTGGTAAGCCCTTGCTCTAAGACATCCCACCTTTTCATATGGAATCAATGTACATACCTTTCATGTATTGATATATGTCTTCGCTAGCAACTCCTGCCTCCCTGAAATATATTTTAAAAAATGGTAAACCTGGCCAGGCGCGGTGGCTCACGCTTGTAATCCCAGCACTTTGGGACGGAGAGGCGGGTGATCACAAGGTCAAGAGATTGAGGCCATCCTGGTCAACATGGTAAAACACTGTCTCTACTGAAAACACAAAAATTAGCCGGGCATGGTGGCGCACGCCTGTAGTCCCAGCTACTAAGGAGGCTGAGGCAGGAGAATTGCTTGAACCCGAGAGGCGGAGGTTGCCGTGAGCGGAGATTGCGCCACTGCACTCCAGCCTGGGTAACAAGAGCGAAACTCCGTCTCGAAAAAAAAAAAAAATGGTAATCCAACTGCCTCAGGTGCATGTTCTCAGGACTCCTTGAGAATATGTTTCCCGGAACCACAGTCACTCATCTTGGCTCAGAATAAACCTCTTTAAAATATTTTACAGAGTTTGGTTTTCCCATTAACAAGGTGATATTCTTCATTATTGCCAAGGCCTTATAAGTTTCTCACTGAAAATTCTAAATTAATTAAGGATTCTTTTAACAGCAAACTCTCAGGAGACAAAAACATCAAAGATCATGGCCTCTAACCTGTAGATTGTGTTTAATGGAAAATGCCATGAAATAAAGGACTCTTTCCAATCACGTTAGATAAGACGGTATCAGGCTGCCCTGCCTGAGTGGACATCTTCCTCAGTAGAGATCTTCAGCACTTGGTTCTTTAGACCAGGACAACACGTGGATTAAAATATTCATTTGATTACCTTCAGGAATAGGAACACTTTTCATATTTGTGTTTCAAGTTGTTTTGTTGATAATTATCCTTATTTGTGTCATATTTTTTATTCTTTAATTGATTATGCTATGTATTTCTAGATATCTAAAGTCTACTACAAAATTCTATAACAAAAAAGTAATCAAAATAGCTAAATGTTTAGAACTGATCCAACATGACAACTCCAGCGTAAGTGAATGGCCTGAGATCCCACTCCTCTGTCCCTTTCTTGTTGAATCCAAACCCTGAATTGTTGCCAACCCATTCGGCCCTGAAATCTCAATAAGTTCTTAAGTTTTAGTACTTCTGCTCATTCCCTCTGACATGGGACAAGATTATCCAGAATGAGCCTTCCCAGCAACGTGGGACAAACTTACATCCAAAATGTTGATCCTCAGTATTTTCAGAAGAGAAAGATTTTATCAAAAGGAGGAAATGAGAAAGAAAAATTGCTCAGAGCAGTCTGAGAAATGCGAACTATGCAAAATTTATCAGGCCCTGAGAGACAGGAGCATGGGACATCAGTCACATCTCTGCACCCATTCCTAGGGGCAAATCTTTTAAAGTATTTTGTTCCTGACAGCTGCCTCACCCACTATCTTCATGTTTCTGGAATCTGTGCTACAAAGAGCAATGTATAGCCAACTAATAGCTTACTATTGTAACATAAATGCTTGATAAAAAACTTAGGAACTGCCTCTTCTTGTTTCCTTTAAAAACCCATTTGTAATTGCTACTAATAGGAGCATATACTCAGGGCAACTTGAATCTGTGCTCTTGGGTTGCAGTCTTCGAACTTGGGCCAAACAGACTCTCTACTTATATTTAAAAAAAAAAAAAAAAAAAAAGAACTCTTTCACTGAAACAGGAAAGTAGTCTTCAGTGACCACCACCCACACACAAAGCCCTTTACACATACACAGATACACAGATATATGTATTCATAAGTACAGCAGGTCACAAACACACACACAAAATAATGCTTTTGAGGAGCTAACTGGAGAATGTATTGCAATGTCGTTAAGAATTACATGATCCTCTAAAATCATGCCAAGTAACAAGAGGGATATTTAAACACATCTCCAAGTCAATGCAACATCTCAGCGGAAGTCTACATTTCAGTTCAAAACTTCATTTACAGCAAAGGAAAGGCACCTAATATTTAACATACCTACTGATCCATGTAGGGAACAATACTTGCTTTTCCCTCTTGCTGTTTTCCTCAGTTTGGCTCAATGCCTAGGCATAAGCATTCCCAGGGCCCAGGGCCAAAAGCCTCTAAAGCAGAGCTTGGTGACCCTCTCCTAGGATCAAACACCACACTGGGGAGAAGCCATGTTAGGACAGAATCCTTATTTCTTCACCCACTCTCACGCCTCTACATTTTAGTTTATCTGAGAAAACTGCAGAATAATGTAATTACATTGCCACTTCAGCATGACTGCCTCCACAAGGCAAGGCAACTGTTCTATTTATCCTGCTAAATTAAAACAGTGTAGCTGAGGACCACTGTGGTGGGCCTGTCCTAATCCCAACCCCAGGGTCCAATTAGTCCAATTCATTTCTGCAGCTTTATAAAGTGTGCTGAGGTTTAATCTGAAAAAAAAGGAATTCTATAATTGTAGCTCCTCTCTAGAAGACATGTCCCAGAGCTCTTTGATGATAATTGTCAGGTTCCTTTTGGGCCTTTTCCCTTTGGAGCCCATTATGTGGGAAAATTCTGGGGGTTATGAGGGTTGGGGAAGAAAGCACTGAAGTAGGGAAGAGAAGGAATAAGAGTTTGCAACTTCAGTTCAATCACTAAATAGCAATTTCAACAATAAAGGGTCTCACTGTGTCACCCAACCTGGAGAGCGGTAGCAAAATCACAGCTCACTGCAGCCTTAACTTTCCCTGGCTCAGGTGAATCTCCCATGTCAGCCTCCCAAGTAGCTGGGAATACAGACACATGCCACCATACCCAGCTAATTTTTGTATCTTTTGTAGAGATGGGGTTTCGTCATGTTGCCCAGGCTGGTCTCAAACTCCTGGACTCAAGCAATTGAACTGCCTCAGCCTCCCCAAGTGCCGGGATAATAGGTATGAGTCACTGCACCAGGTCTATTGGTGACATTTTATGTTAATATCTCACAGTGTTCCATCAAAAGATATAAAGTAAGAATTCTTTCCAATTCAATAGATGCAAAAGACCCCAATCAATGGAATAAAAAAGGTCCACGGTAGTCCTACTTGTGGAAATCAGTCCTAGGACACTTCCATGTCAAATGCCCAGAGTTGCATCATCAGACCATAACGGAATGCTGTTTGACCAGTTGACTGCAGTTCTCAAAGACTAGAAAGCTTGTTCCAAAAGTTGACCTTTGCTGATATCTGTTGTGGATGTATAAGTAAATGAGCAAGAACAATTTAAAAACTAAATTTTGCATTTAAAAACCTTTAAAGATTTGTAGGCATGTAAAAATGGTTTTGCACTGGAGTTACACACAGACTCCATGTACACTTATTGACTGACTACCTCATCATGAGTGAAACATCTGAAGGTATGGATACTAAAAAATTTAAGTGATCAGCTTGTAAAAGCTAAGGTCTTCCATTAACAAAATTTTAAAAAGGTGACTCAAGAGACTAAGTCCTTATCAATATCGTGTTATTACAGACTCAAACAGTGATACAATACAAGGTGCAAAATTTTATCTTGAGATGCAAACATCATGTGGCTCGGGATACTTATTCTTTGAACCTTAGGCTTCTTTGTAAATACAAAGTATATGACATCATCTCTTAAGTCGAGGAAGATTGATTCCTCAAAGTATTGTAGCATCTCCATGATATCCCAAAGATAGTGAAAATGGAAATGCATACAAAATGAAAGGAGACTTTAAAAATTAGAAGTTTTTCTACGAAGTATTGTTCACTCATACGTAAGTTCACTCATATTTTAGGGTACACTATACATAGAAATCTGTGATCTCCACTTAATACGATAAAAATGATTCCATTTCCTGGGGTTTCCAATTTACTTCCTCACACACATTTTTCAGCTTGATTCTCACAATAATCCCATGCAATGCACAAGGGAGTCAATGTTTCCATTTTAACACAGAAAAAAATTAGGTTTGGCGAGTGTTAGACCTCTAGGTGCAAGCCCGGACCCAGAAGTCTAAAGCCTTGCCTGGCTCTGCTAATCACCCCCACCCCCTGCCAGCATTCTCCATTCTCCCTGATCACCCAGTGGAGCTTCCCCCCAACCCAACATCAACCCACCCTGCCATTTTAACTGGTATTATGATAATGTGAATACTCCTCACCCCACCCTGCCATCTTAACTACTCTTAAGCCTTACTCCACTCGCCATTGTAACTGAACTTATGATGACACTCCTTGCCCCTACCCCCATCACTGTAACTAATCTTACTCCATAACACCCCTGCCCCCTACCCCAAAAATTTGCCCCAACCTATGAAACCAACTCCTATCCCACAGACCTTCGCTAAAGCCCTTTTCGACATAGCCCACCTGCACTCAGGTGAATAAACATCCACGTTGCTTACACAAAGCCCTTTTGGGGGGGTCTCTTCATTCAAAGCGCGCGTTTTAACAGGGGGAGTTAATGCAAGGTCTCAGCAATGAATAACAGCCAGGAATTCAGGCCTTCTCTCAATCAACACTTTCCATCATGAATTCACTATAAAAACGAATCCCCACATTTCATCAAGTTGACTGTGGGTCCTGCAACTGTCATAGCAAAACAGCAGAGGAGTAACAGGTAGCTTTTGTTAGCAACACAAACCGTGTGGCCTATGGTTAGAAGACAGGGTAAAGAATCATAAAGGTTTCTTCAGTCACATAACGTGAATATCCATGGAATTTCTGAGCAGCTGCAAGGAAATTCCAAAACGGAGCCAAAGGGAAAAAGTGTTCCCTAAAGTTCCTAATAAAACTTAAAGAGCTCTGCTAACTCTTCAACTGGAACCAGTTAACCCAAGTAAAGTCACGCATACAGCACTCAGAGCCCCTCAAAAGAAGCAACACATCGATGCACCTTCTTAAGACCAACAATTTTTCGCGTTTGTCATTTTTCTCCTCTAAAACCTCGTACTCTCCTGGGTCAGGGGGGGCGAGTATTTCTAAGGATGACCATTTTGGACGGCGAGCTTTCACAGGCATCCGCTATTCAAGTGAGAGTGAACCATCCCGCCCTACCAGGGTACCGGGCAGGGGCGGAGAGATAGAGCACTTGCAAAAGCTGCGGAGGAGCGCGCGGGCGAAGAGGCGCTCCCGGACCACGCCTCCCTCCGGGGCCCCGGGCAGACCGCGCGGCGGGCGCGGGAGCTCGGCGCCGCCCTCTCCGTCCTCCCAGCCCTCCCGGGCGCCCGGGCCTGGCCGCGCACCTACCAGCGAGAGCACTTTATAGGTGTTGGGGTCCTTGGCCGTGCGGGCGCGCGCCACCTTCTCCAGCGGCTCCTCCCCCACGTCCATGGGGGCCAGCAAGGACGCGGCCGCCTGCGGGTCCCCGGGCGCCTCGGCGGCGTGGCTGCGGCCCGGATCGCGGCCGTTCCCCGTGGGGCCCTCCCAGGGAGCGCGCCCGCCCTCGCCGCCGCGGCTCCCGCCCCCCGCGCAGCCGTCGCGCTCCATGGTGGCCCCGGGCGCTCCGAGCCCGCCGCCCGGCCGCGCCTTTAATAGGCCCGCGCCTCGCGCCCCGCCCCTCCCCGCCCCGCCGCGCCCGCCCCTCGCGGTCGGACCCTTGGCTCCCCGCCCTACGCCAGGCTCTCGCTGTCAGGGAACAGCGACTCAACGCCCCGGATTACTGGGCTTCCTGTCTGATTTCGGGCACTCTGCGTGTCGGTTATTTTGGGTCCCTTACGTGGGCGTGTCTTGAACTTCTCCCCCGCGAGCCGTCCCCTCCCCGCGTCGCGGCCACCCTCCCGACACTTGCAGGAATCGCCCTGCGTGGCCTCGCGGCGCGGCCCGGACTGAAATTGCAGCATGTGGTCTGCAGAGGGCATGAGATCATGGGGCCCCAAAATAGAGCGGGGAGGAGGAGAAGGATGCAGCCGCCGATGCCGCTCCGGCTTCTCGAAGGCGGGAGAGTGGAGTCTTGGGGCCAACCTGTGAGACTCTGGATGGAAACACAAGTAAACCGTGGAGGAAGGCGACTTTCCGCTTCTTCGACTCCGAGCCCTGACCCCCACTACCTAAGCTACGCTGAGAGAGAAATCGTCCACGTTAAAACACGTAGGTTTCCGTATACTATACACACATAGAAATAGTTCGTTTTCCACGGTTTTATGTGGTTTCTGGAGTCTTGTCGCTATTGTTTTTATGTATATTTAATTCTTCTAGGCTTTATTGAAAGTTTCAAGAGTTGGTGTTGCCCTTTTCTGAGGTTGACACTGATACTCGGCAATATCAAAAGTGTACATGCAATCTGAAATACTCTGATATGCCTTATTTTTGAACTAGGACATTAACAAGCTATGATTCTTGAGGCGTTTTGTTTTACCTTTGATTCTGGAACTTTTACATTTGTTGGCTCATCAGTTAGCAAAATCACCAGTGTGTAGTGAAGTGAGACAGAGGGAAACCAGTGACTTTGAACTACTTTGCACTACCCGGGACTGACTTCAGGGACCAAGGAAAACAATTAGTTTTCAATACATTTCGACTGCGTGAATATATACAAATATTTACAAATGAGAATGAATGTTGAACAAATATAAAATGCATGTTATCTCCTTTAAAATAGTCAACTTGGGATGCTCTTCATTTATACTGACTCATCCATCCACCTATCCATTCATTCATTAAGTAATGAATCCTTCAACTCAATCTTTTGGCCTCCAACTATACATACCATATAAAAAATGAATTAAAATGTATCTTTCCTCAAGTGTGGTAAAAGCAGGGGGGAGGGGAGGGGAGGATCAGCTTGTAAATGAAAAACGATTAAAACCTAAGGCATATATGCACAATAAAGTCACACATAGGATATTCATACAGGAGACAGAAAGACATTATTTAGGCAGATAGGACAAAAGAGTCCCCGGCAGAACTTCCCTTCTAACGAAAAGCATCCCAGGAAATCACTTCCTTTCTAACAAAGGCCAGCCTGGAAGATTGGGCTGCACGCATAGGTAAGGAAGCTGGAAGCTTGCACGGGGATGCGGCACAGATAGAAGGGGCTACCTGGGGCCAGGCCTGTCCACCATGGGGGTTCCACCTCCTCTCTTTTTTAGAACATGCACAGTAAGACAGAAATAGGCAACATGCAGTAGCTGCCTGCCTATATAGTAGAAGATTGGGGTAGGGGCTGCCAGAGATTTGAGCCCTATGTAGATGACACACCTGATCCTAATGGGTTTTTTGTGCCACGTGCAGATGGCACACCTGGTCCTAATCAGTTTTTTGCTCCTGATGTAGATCAGACACCGCCTCCCCACTGCTCATCTATAAAAACCCCTATATTTCACCATGGATCAGCAACCCCTTTTTCTGGGACCCCTCTCGGCAGCAGAAAGCTATTCTCTTTCTTTTGCCTATTAAAAATTCTGCTCCAAACCTCACCCTTTGTATGTATCCACATGTTCGATATCTGTGATTGTGAGACCAAGAACCTTGGGTGTACCCCAGACAATAAGGCTGCTTCAGTATTATGAGAGCTTAGTAGAAAGGGCAGTTGACATCTGGAAGAAGTAAAAAGCCTTCCCTCAAAGCATTATTGAACTTTTTTTAAAAAATTGCCTTTAAGCCAGCTCACAAACCACCCAAGAGAAACAGGTTTTCACTATTTCATAGTCACACATATTTTTCTGCTCCAAACTTGGTTCAAATTTTCCTTTGACTCTTTCCAAAAATCAGATTCAAGGACAAAGATTTGCTCCACTGAGACTGGTCAAATGAGTGTCAAAACTTCTAAAAGCAGCTCAACAGAGACATTATCCAAAGTGGCTTTGAACCTGACAAAACAAGTAGAAGAAGTGTATTGTCTGCATGTCAAGGCAACGAACCACTTTAAAGACTTAGCTTTTGGAAAAGACAGTGTACAGTCTGGAGGATCACAAACATCTTAAACATCTAGAGGCCTAGGGAAAACATTTTTCTGTGGCATTAATTTATTTTTAACATTCTATATGACATCCTGGTTTTTCTTTCTTTTTTCAAAAATACAATATGTCAGGAGCCATATTTGACTGAGGCAACCCTATACACATTGCAAAAGGTGAACCATGTGCCACATTAAGGGTTGCAGCGTCTATTCAACAGGATTGTGTGCCCCGTGTGGACAAATGGTCAGATTGTTCAAAAGAATCAGGAAATGTACATGTTTGTGTGAATTCTCCAAGTTGCAAAATGTTGTCTACAAAATTCGGAGAAACAGTTTCTTCAAACAAACATAATGTAGCACATTTAAAAGCCACATCTGCAGGATGGACCTGGCACACACTCTACCAGGATATGGCCTCTGCCTAATACTCATGCCTCATCTGTGCCAGTTGGGACTTTTATGAGTGATTATAAAAACCTGGTTGGAAGTCTAAAATCAGAGGAATAAAAATGAGCCAAGGCCAGGCACGGTGGCTCGTGCCTGTAATCCCAGCACTTTGGGAGGCTGAGGCAGTTGGATCAGTTGAGGTCAGGCATTCAAGACCAGCCTGGCCAATGTGGCAAAATCCCATCTCTACTGAAAATACAAGAATTAGCAGTGCGTGGTGACACATGCCTATAGTCCCAGCAACTCTGGAGGCTGAGGCAGGAGAATTGCTTGAACCCGAGAGGCGGAGGTTGTGTTGAGCAGAGATCATGCCACTGCACTGCAGCCTGGGCAACGGAGCATGACTCTGTCTGAAAAATAAATAAATAAATAAATAAATAAATAAATAAAATGAGTCAGGTATGTCATTCTTAGGTTTAGCTACAGACATTGCAATGCCTATAGTGAGATATTGCCTCAGTCTTTATTCTAAATGGTCCGAGGGACAGCTTCACCCTCACATTCCAAAGTACAATAAGGTAATGAGACATAAAGCCACAACACAAATTTTTGGCTTAATGCAAAGGTGAACAATGAATATTTCATACTTAATCCTAAATCACTCTGTTTTAGTGATTGCATACTCTAATCTGGTACAGCAGTAAAAATGATAATTTAAGATTTTATATGTTTTATATTAAGTTTTGTTGTAACATAAATATTTAAACCTTCCTCCCTTGGTGCTGAAGCTTTAGGTGTAGATAAGGCCAAAACGCAAATCAAAAACAATGTATCTGTGTTTAATTATTACTTCGAGGTTGGGAGATAACTTTTCTTAACTATTAAAAAATGAAATATGCTGTTGCAGCTGTCCCAGAGCTTCTCCAGCTTTCTTCTAATTCGCCAGTAAAACAAGAAAGACATCTAGCCAAATCCAAAAAGAAAAAAAACCCACAAGCCTCTTTAATCTTTGTGAGGCCTAGAGAAAACATTTTTCTGTGACATTAATTTTTATTAAGAATCTGTATGACATCTTGATTTTTCTTTCTTTTTTTGAAAGCACAAAAATATGTCCTCTGGAGCAAGAGGCTTGGATAACGATGTGACCTTGAACAGATTACCAGAAGTCTCTGAGCCTTAGCTTCCTTATTTGTAAAATGCCCTTTCAGATAATATCTCTAAATGCCAACAAAATGTTTGACATTTCAACTGTACATAAACATTTAAATCTATCCTTTCCATTTTAAATCAACCACTCACTATCCCTAAGAGAGACAGTAAAAAGATTTACTTTTCTCCAAAATTATGCATGGTTTATATATAATCTCTGGGAAGGTTTGAGAACTGTGATAGGGCGTGCATCTACAAAGAGGGTCAGGAAGGGATACTTGCTGCTCTAGGATAAAGGAGTCAGTTAGGTAACAAAATGAATAGAGTGAATTCAGAAGTATAAGATCCCATGGAAAGTAATTAAAACTGGGAAAATGGAAAATACATACACCATTTAAAGGGAGTGTGGAGTTCTAATTAGCAAAAAGGAGTCAGGACGGTGGGACCGAGGGAAAGCAAAAAAAGAAAGCAGATAAGCTTTAAGTCTGACTTTCTTCATGATCTAGAACATGTAGCCCCTCTTGCGCAAATTACTAACAATCTTCCTGCATCCAGCTATCACCAGACCCTTGGGTGATAAAAAAAAAAAAAAAAAAAAAAAAAAAAAACACCACAAATCTTCAAAGCAATTAAAGTATGTGTTCCAAACTTTTTATATTCTTTAAACTGTCAAACATTAAGTTACTGAATGACAAAATGAAAAAAAAAAAAAAAAAAAAAAAAAATGCAAGCTAATTCACGGCAACCATGGTGTTACCAGTAGTGCACAAAGCCCTCTTCATCACACAGCACAAGCACCATTCTGTAACATCCCCAGCAAGCCTTCATCTCCCTGCAGTCAGCTCCTCCCTTGCTGGCCTGTCTGTTGCAACATATTTTCATACATGCTGTAATGAATATGACTTTCTTTACCTACAAGTATCTTCATAAATGCTTCTTATCCCCACACCGCTGGCCCCAGATTGTCACTGATCACCTGCTACAGGAAGCTGCTGTCCAGTCCTTCACTTTTTAGTTGACATTCCTTCATTATCTCTTACATCTCTACTTTTTTTTTTTTTTTTTT
>NW_016107396.1:751421-752903 GCF_001604975.1 Cebus imitator
TTTTTAGAGATGGGGTTTCTCCATGTTGGTCAGGCTGGTGTCAAACTCCCGAATTTAGGTGATCTGCCTGCCTCAACCTCCAAAAGTGCTGGGATTACAGGTGTGAGCCACCATGCCCGGACTTACATCTCTATTTCAA
Source organism: Cebus imitator (assembly GCF_001604975.1). NCBI lineage: Eukaryota > Metazoa > Chordata > Mammalia > Primates > Cebidae > Cebus > Cebus imitator. Next base: position 751,561 of record NW_016107396.1, read on the forward strand.
ACAAAATGTAGAGTTGCCAGGTAATCTGAATTTTAAGTCTTATTTAAAGTACAATTTACAAATTGTAATATCTACCCATTATATGAATACAGTTCAGTGATTTTTAGTAATTTATACAGTTCTGCAACTATTAATGCAAACCAGTTTTGGAACAATTTCATCACCTCAAAAAGTTTGTTTCTGCACATGTGTAATCAAAAACTGCTCCCCCTCCAGTCCCAACCAAAGACTTCTCTGCTTTCTGTCTATAGCTTTGCCTTTTCTAGAAAATTCATTTAAATGGTATTATACCAAGTTGTCTTTTGTGTCTGGCTTCTTTCACTTAGCGTAATGTTTTGAAATTCGTCCATGCTGATGCAAATATCAGTAGTTCCTTTTTATACATAGCAGTAATCTCATATTTTATCTTTTCACCAGTTGCTGGATGTTCATATTGTTTCCACCTTGAGCGATTATAAATAATGCTGTTATGAACATTCATGTGCATGTCTTTGTGTGAACCTGCATTTTCATTTCCCTCGGTTAGATAACTGGGAGTATAATTGGTAAGTCATATGCAAAGCGTATATTTAAATTTTTGAGAAACAGGGAAACTGTTTCCCAATGTAGCTGTACCATTGTACATTCCTACCAGCAACACATAAGGAATCGATATGCCCTTCTAACACTTACTATTCTCAGGATATCAATCTATAAGGAGTCCACATACTTTGCAACACTTCCTATTCTCAGTCTTTTATAATAGCCATTTGAATAGGTGTTTGGTAGTACCTCAGTGTCTTTTATTTGCATTTCCCTAATGACTAATTGTGTTGAACATCTTTTCATGTGCTTATCTGACATCTATACATCTTCTTTGGTGAAATGTCTACTCAAATCTCTTGCCCATTTTTATCAGATTTGTTTCTCATCTAATTATTAAGTTATAAAGTTCTTTATGTATTCTGGACACAAGTCTTTTATCATATTTATGATTTGAAAATATTTTATCCAGTTTCTTTTTCTTAATGTTGTCTTTTATTTTTTTTTTTTATTTTTTTTTCCCATTTATTTATTTTATTGCATTTTAGGTTTTGGGGTACATGTGAAGAACATGCAAAATTATTGCCTAGGAACACACGTGGCAGTGTGATTTGCTGCCTTCCTCCCCATTACCTACATCTGGCATTTCTCCCTTTGCTATCTCTCCCCAGCTTCCCACCCACCACCGTCCCTCCCCTATTTCTCCCCAACTGACCCCAGTGTGTAGTGCTCCCCTCCCTGTGTCCATGTGTTCTCATTGTTCAACACCCGCCTATGAGTGAGAACATGCGGTGTTTGATCTTCTGCTCTTCTGTCAGTTT